>NW_028261382.1:41939443-41957058 GCF_051295495.1 Thamnophis sirtalis | reverse complement strand
TTGCAGAAAGAAAAGCGCTTTGCAAAAAATATAACAACATCGCTTCACAAAGGAAATTCGGTTTGCAAAAGGGGAAAAAAGCACTTTGCAATATAATATAATATATTATATTATATATTATATTAAGCGTTTTGCAAAAAAAATAAAATAACAACATCGCTTCGCAAAGGAAATTCGGTTTGCAAAAGGGGAAAAAAGGGTTTTGCAAAAGGGAAAAGCGCTTTGCCCAAAATAATAGCATCGTTTTGCAAAAGGGTTGGAGAAAAAAGGGCGCTTTGCAAAATTAAAAATCCGGATTTGCAAAATAAAAAAAAAAGGAGAGGTTTGCAAAAGACCCCCCCCCGCCGCCCGCCCCTCACCAAAACGGCCAAGCAATCGGGGTCCACGGTGGGCAGCCCCCACCCGCCTGCCCAGCAATACAACTCCATGGGCGCAGCCATCTTCCCACGCCTTTGCCTTGACCCGGAACAGCCTGGAACAAGAGAGAGCCAAAGAGGAGTGACTCCGATTCATGCAACTCCAGGCTTTGGAGGCTCTGCCGCCCCCTGTGTCCCGGATTGCAAATTGCAACCCTGCTGCTTTCCCTGCCTCTCCCCCCCACTTTTTTTTTTTTGCAAACGCCCTTCACACGTTCCAAGCAGACACGTGTTGGGTTGCACAAGACACGTGTTGGGTTTAAGTGAGCCGGGCGTCTTTCTGCAAGGGGTCTTTTTTAAGAACCCGGTGGCGTGCTATAAAGGGGATTTTTTTTGCAGGGGGGGGGAGAGATAGGGGGTCGTGAGAACCCCTGCAATGCCTTGCAAGGGGAGAGGCTGGGAGATGAAAGTAGAGGGGGATTGCAAAACCCAGAATCCTGGGCTGCCTGCTCCGACCCCATCGGTTGCTATTTAAAAGCTCTAGACTGTGTTTCAGGACATGGGGAACTTTTAAGAGGGGTGGGCTTCGACTCCCAGAATCCCCCAGCCAGATTCCCAATAAAACCTTCCATCTCTGTAATTATTATGTTAGTATTCTGTTATTATTCTGTAATTATTTTGCTATAATTTTGCAGAGGGTTGGACTAGAAGACCTCCAAAGTACCTTCCATCTCTGTTATTATTCTCTTATTCTGTTATTCTTCTGTTATTCTGTTATTATTCTCTTATTCTGTTATTCTTCTGTTATTCTTCTGTTATTCTGTAATTATTTTGTTATTATTCTGCTTGAGCAGGGGGTTGGACTAGAAGACCTCCAAAGTCCCTTCCATCTCTGTTATTCTTTTGTTATTCTGTTATTATTCTGTTATTATTCTATTGTTATTATTCTGTTATTCTGTAATCTGTTAAACTGTAATTATTCTGTTATTATTCTGTTACTCTGTAGTTATTCTGTTATTATTCTGTTCTGTAATCTGTTATTATTCTGTTAGTCTGTTTGTAATTATTCTGTAATTATTCTGTTATTATTCTCAAATTATTCTGGTATTATTCTCTAATTATTCTGTTATTCTGCTACTCTGTAATTATTCTGTTATAATTCTGTTATTCTGTTATTATTCTGTTATTCTCGAATTATTCTGTTATTCTCAACTTATTCTGTAATTATTCTGTTATTCTGTTACTCTGTAATTATTCTGTTGTTATTCTGTTATTCTGTAATTATTCTGTTATAATTCTGTTATTCTGTTGTTATTCTGTTATTCTCGAATTATTCTGTTATTATTCTGTATTTCTGTTACTCTGTAATTATTCTGTTGTTATTCTGTTATTCTGTAATTATTCTGTTATTATTCTGCTTGAGCAGGAGGGTTGGACTAGAAGACCTCCAAGGTCCCTTCCATCTCTTGTTGTTCTGTCATCTTCCTTTTCAACCCCCTCCTCCACCGTCTCCTTCCCAGATCTCTCCAAAACTTTATTGGATGATGGTGCGATCTTTCCGAAAGGGGAAAAAGTGACGAGGAGGAGGAATGAGGTTAAGAAACCTCCAGCGTCAGGAGGCTGGGTCTGTGGGAATTTGCTCCCACCAAAGCAAGACAGATGGCCGAGAAAAATTCCATTCGGCCTGACATCACCCTCTTATTTCCTCTGCAAGCCATTCCTGCCTAGATGACCTCACTTGGAGCAGATCCCAGAAAGGCTGCCTCTGCCCCATCCCATCCGGGCAGAATTCCTGAAAAAAAAAAATTAAGAGGGAGAAGAAGAACCGAAAGGAATCGGACTTTGTATGTTCGGCCGAATTCTTTGTCGACGTTAATTCTGATTCCCCCCCACACACACAAAAAAAGTTCGATCGATCGGCTGAAGAAAAAGATGGGGGGGGGGGGCTACACTTAAAATTTAAAAACAGAAAAGTGCGTCTGTTAATGGAAGGACTAAACTCTTTCCCTAATGCAATATTCGTAGTAGGGAAAGAGGTTGTTGCTCCTTCAATTAACAGATTTAAATGAGAGATGAGATAGTTAATGGGTGTATATTGTATATAGAGTATATATATTGCATTTCTGCTGATAAATAAATAAAAGGAGACTAGTATAGATCTATTTCAAGCTATTTAGCTCTCATCAGCTAGCCATACCCTTACTGGGATTCGAACCTGGGCTGTATTACATGTTAGGCAGTTGTATTAGCCACTAGGCCACAGGCTCTCCTCCTTATCAGCTACATACAGATAGATAGATAGATAGATAGATAGATAGATAGATAGATAGATAGATAGATAGATAGATAGGGGAGGGAGGGAGAGGGGGAGAGAGAGAGGGAGGTTAAATAGATAGCTAAGATAGATGATTGATAGATCGATTAGATATAGATAGGTAGATTGATTGATTAAGTAGATAGTTAAGAGACGATTGATATAGATAGATTAGAGATAATTAGATAAAACAACTAAAATAGATATAGATAGATAATTAGATGATAGATATAGAAATATTAAATAGCTAAAATATTGATTGATTGATTGATTAGATAGAGATAGATAGTAGATAGCTAAGATAGATAGATAGAAGACAGACAGATAGATAGATAGATAGATGATAGATAGATAGATAGATGGTTATTGATAGATAGATTAGATAGATAGATTAAACAGCTAAATTAGATGATAGATTTTACATAGATATATAGATAGATGGTTATTGATAGGTAGGTAGGTAGGTAGGTAGGTAGGTAGGTAGGTAGGTAGGTAGGTAGGTAGATAGATAGATAGATAGATAGATAGATAGATAGATAGATAGATTAAACAGCTAAAATAGATGATTGATAGACAGATTAGAGATAGATTAAACAGCTAAAATAGATGATTGATAGAGATTAGATAGATTAGATAAATAGCTAAAATTGATAGATTTTACATAGATAGATAGATAGATGATAGATAGATAGATAGATAGATAGATAGATAGATAGATAGATAGATAGATGATTGATATATTAGGTAACTAAAATACATAAATGATAGATAAAGTAGATGATAGATAAGATAGATAGCATAGATAGATAGAAGAGAGAGATTAGAGAGAGAGAATTAGAGATGAGAGAGAGATACCGCTAGACAGACAGGCAGACAGACAGACAGACAGATGGAGATATGGATAGATATAGATCGATAGCTATATATAGATATTTCAATTAACATATATATAGGATTAGTTGATAGAATATTGAGTAATTTAATATTTAAATTAAATATTCGTGTTTAACGTGATTTAAATGACATCATCTCTTAGGTTGAAACAGATCCACCAAATGCCACCATCCCACCCTCATTTCAGAAGCCAGTCTGGAATTCGGCAAGGGAGTGGACTAGAAGACCTCCAAGGTCCCTTCCCGCTCTGGAGATTCTATGATAATTTAACGTTCGGTTCGTACTTCCCACCAGCACCAAGTCCATCTGGAGTAAATTGTATCCCCAGATCACCTTTCCAGATTCCTACATTTCCAGATTTATTTTTTTTCAACTTTCCAAATTTCTCCGCCAGAAAAGGGAAAGATTGCGAAATTTTTCCGTCCAGTCGTGACCCAAATAACGAAAATTCTTGCGGCTTGACGGCTAATTGATGTATCCCTTGCATAAGCCCGGATCAAATCCCAGTCTTATTTTCTTTGCAAATCACCCCTCTGGATAAGCTTCTAGAAACTCCCTGCTTACAAAGATTTGAGGCGGGATAAATCAAAATAAACTTTGTGGGGCGTTAACATGTTGAAAAGGGAGAGCATAATAAGGAGAAAAGGAGGATTATAATTGTGATTTATTTATTTATTTTTACACAAGAGGCTGGGATGAATTTGGAAGGGAGGCTGCCCAGAATTAAGGCTTTGAGATGGGTGGCTGTATCGATTGCGACAATAAATAAAAAGGAGGATAAATAAATAAAACCCAGATTTCCCTTCCTTCTTTCTGGGATCCTGAGATGAATGAAAACCCCAGAAAATGAGGAGGTGGTGGAGGAGGAGGAGGAGGTCAAGCATAAAGGAGAAATAAATTTAATTTCCAGAGCTTGATTAAATGACCAGGAAGGAAGGAAGGAAGGAAGGAAGGAAGGAAGGAAGGAAGGAAGGAAGGAAGGAAGGATAGCAGAATAACAGAGTTGAAAGGGACCTTGGAGGTCATCTAGTCATCCGCCTTCTCAAGCAGGAGATCCTATATAATTTGAGACAAATGGCTGTCCAGTCTCTTCTTAAAAACCTCCAGCGATGGGGAAGGAAAGAAGGAAGGAAAGAAGGGCAGAATAACAGTTGGAAGGGATCTTGGAGGTCTTCTAGTCCAACCCCCTTCTCAAGCCAGAGATCCTATACAATTTGAGACAAATAACTGCCCAGTCTCTTATTAAAAACCTCCAGCGATAGGGAAGGAAAGAAGGAAGGAAGGAAGGAAGGAAGGAAGGAAGGAAGGAAGGAAGGAAGGAAGGAAGGGCAGAATAACAGTTGGAAGGGACCTTGGAGGTCTTCTAGTCCAACCCCCTTCTCAAGCCAGAGATCCTATACAATTTGAGACAAATAACTGCCCAGTCTCTTATTAAAAACCTCCAGCGATGGGGAAGGAAGGAAGGAAGGAAGGAAGGAAGGAAGGAAGGAAGGAAGGAAGGAAGGAAGGAAAAACAGAAGGGACCTTGGAGGTCTTCTAGTCCAACCCCCTGTTCGAACAGGAGACCCTATACAATTTGAGACAAATGGTTGTCCAGTCCCTTCTTTAAAATCTCCAGTGATGGGAAAGGAAGGAAGGAAGGAAGGAAGGAAGGAAGGAAGGAAGGAAGGGGTAGCAGAATAACAGAATTGGAAGGGACCTTGGAGGTCTTCTAGTCTAACCCCCTACTCAAGCAGGAGATACTACACAATTTGAGACAAATACCTGTCCAGTCTCTTATTAAAAGCCTCCAGTGATAGGGAAGGAAGGACGGACAGAAGGAAGGAAGAAAGGAAGGAAGGAAGGAAGGAAGGACGGACAGAAAAATAAGAGTTGGAAGGAACCTCGGAGGTCATCTAGTCCAACTGTTCAATGGACCCTGTACCATTTTGGACAAATGGCTCTTCAAACTCTTCTTAAAAACGTCCAGCTTCCACAACTTCTGCTTCACTGATTAAATTGTTTTTGTTGTCAGGAAATTCCTCCTTAGTTCTAGGTTGCTTCTCTCCTCGGTTAGTTTCCATCCATTGCTTCTGGTGCTTTGGAGAACAGGTTAGCCCCCCCCCCCCGTTTCTTCTTTGGGGCAGTCCGTTCCCCCCCCTCAAAATATGGGAACCCTTCTATCACGTCACCCAAGCTTTTGTGTGCGTGTTTTTTTTTTAAAAAAAAGGATATTTGGCATCTGGGCTCCCTCAAAGGGCCTCAAAGCCCACCCCCCCCCGTTCATGAAGGGGTTAAGTGGGCACCCCAAGCCACAAGGAGGCCTTGGGCCGGGCGGTTTGGCACCAAGGAGGAGCCGCTCCAAGGAGGTGCAAACCAAGAGGCCCCAGTTGTTATGGTGGCCTGCAAACAGAACATAAACAGATTCCGGCCAGTTGCAAATCCAGATGAGGGTTTGGTGGCTGGAGGGGGGAGGAAGCGGGGCGGGGGGGGGGGGGGAATCACCAATCCTGCCCTGTCATTGCAAATTGGCAGCTGGGAAAAAGCTGCCTCCGTCTGCAGAAACGGCTTCTCGGATCTTTCTTTTTCTTTCTTTCTTTCTTTCTTTCTTTCTTTCTTTCTTTCTTTCTTTCTTTCTTTCTTTCTTTCTTTCTTTCTTTCTTTCCTTTTTCCTTTCCCCTTCCTTCCCTCCTTCCTGCTTCTTTCCTTTCCCCTTCCTTCCTTCCCTTCTTTCCTTCCCTACCTCCCTACTACATCTTTCCTTTTCCCTTCCCTCCTTCCCCTCCCTCTCTCCCCTCCTTCTCATTTCTATTTCCTTCCTTCTTTCCTTCCTTCTTTCCTTCCTTCCTCAGTCCCTTCCTTCCTTCCTGGCTTTTCCTTCCTTCCCTCCCTACATCTTTCCTTTCCCCTTCCTTCCCTCCTTTCCTTTCCCCTTCCCTCCTTCCCCTCCCTCCCCTCATTTCCATTTCCTTCTTTCCTTCCTTTCCTTCTTTCTTTCCTTCCTTCTTTCCTTCCTTCATTTCCTTCCCCTCTTTCTCATTTCCATTTCCTTCCTTCTTTCCTTCCCTCCCTACCTACTACATCTTTTCTTTCCCCTTCCTTCCCTTCTTTCCTTTCCCCTTCCCTCCTTCCCTTCCCCTCTCTCCCTTCCTTCTTCTCATTTCCATTTCCTACTTTTTCCTTCCTTCCTTCTCTTTCCTTCCTTTCTCAGTCCCTTCCTTCCTTTTCCTTCCTTCCCTCCCTACATCTTTCCTTTCCCCTTCCCTCCTTCCCCTCCCTCCCCTCCTTCTCATTTCCATTTCCTTCTTTTCTTCCTTCCTTCCTTCCTTTTTCCTTCCTTCCCTCCCTACATCTTTCCTTTCCCTTTCCTTCTCTCCTTTCCTTTCCCCTTCCCTCCTTCCCCTCCCTCCCCTCCTTCTCATTTCCATTTCTTTCCTTCCTTCCTTCCTTTCCTTCCTTCCTTCTTTCCTTCCTTCATTTCCTTCCCCTCTTTCTCATTTCCATTTCCTTCCTTCCTTCCTTTTTCCTTCCTTCCTTTCCTTTCCCTTTCCTTCTCTCCTTTCCTTTCCCCTTCCCTCCTTCCCCTCCCTCCCCTCCTTCTCATTTCCATTTCCTTCTTTTCTTCCTTCCTTCCTTCCTTTTTCCTTCCTTCCCTCCCTACATCTTTCCTTTCCCTTTCCTTCTCTCCTTTCCTTTCCCCTTCCCTCCTTCCCCTCCCTCCCCTCCTTCCCCTCCCTCCCCTCCTTCTCATTTCCATTTCCTTCCTTCCTTCCTTCCTTCCTTCCTTCCTTCCTTCCTTCCTTCCTTCCCTCCTTCCTTCCTTTTCCTTCGTGGTTCCTCTTTGGAGAATCTTCCAAATATCTGCAGGGGGTTTGGGATGAGAGTTAAATATTTTTTTTGAAAACGGGGGAGGCTTGGAAAGCGAACCCCCAAATGATGGCAGGATTCAGGGAAGAATTTTCTTGCAGGAAAGTCATTCCCATGTTTTAAATGCAGGGCGTTTATTCCAGGGGGCCTTTTCGGGGGGGGGGGGGAGGGAAGGAGGGGGGAAGGAAGGAAGAGGGGAAGGTTTGTAGCGGGGGGGGGGGAGTGAGCAAGGAGGGGGAACAGGACACCGCCCTCCAAGTCTTGAATTGCCCCAAGAAAACAATGAGGTCATATTGGAAAATGAGTGGGGGGGGGGCAAAATACGGGAGGGAGGAGCGGGTTAAGAAACTGGACCTATTGGGAGGGGGGTGATGCGGGGGGGGCACAGAAGCCTGACCCTCCCCTCTGTTTTGTTTTGTTTTTAAAGTAAAACCAAGAGTTTGGCTTGCAGGACGCACCTCTCTCTCCCTCGCTGGGGTACACTGCTCCTAACAGGGGAGGCTCCGTTTTCAGTCTGGGGGACACAACTCCCCCTGGCCCATTGGGTCGAGCTGCTCCCCCCCTCCCAGACCCCGAGGGTTGTAAATGGGTGGGTGGGAAACCCCACTCAACCCCAGCAGACCCCAACTGGGTTATTCTGCTATTCTGCTATTCTTTTTCTTTCTTTCTTTCCTTCCTTCCTTCCTTCCTTCCTTCCTTCCTTCCTTCCTTCCTTCCTTCCTTCCTTCCTTCCTTCTTCTTGGGCAGGGGGTTGGACTAGATGACCTCCAAGGACCCTTCCAGCCCTGTTCATCTGTGAATGCACCTTCCTGCCGGCTTCATCAGCTCGGGTTGAAAGCCGGGGGAGCGGGGAGGCAGAGACCCTTCCCCTGGCGGCTGGAGGTGTCCCCCCACCCCCCGTTTGAGCATCCTCAACCCCCCCCCCCACCCACCCCCGCCTTGCCAGCGCTGGCAGGCTGGGATGGGGACGAGGAGGGCGGCGCCGCGGGGCCATTCAAAGGGCGGTGGGACGCCTCCCTCCCTTCCCAGCCCGCGCCGCCCCCTTCCTCGGGGGACCCCCGCTCGGCCGGCCGCCGCGATGCAGCCGCGGGCAAACAGCCTCCGCCGGAGGAGACCCCTGCCCGCCTCCTCCGCCGCCCTCCTCCTCCTTCTTTGGGGCGCCGCCAGCGGGGTCGCCCGGCGCGAGTTGCAAGGTGAGGGTCGCCGGCTCCCGGGGGCGCCCGGTTGCAAACCCACCAAGGGGGGGGGGAAGAATTGGGTGGGTGGGTGGGGGAGATGCCCTCTTCCCCCGCTGGGCTGGGGCGGGCGAGGGTCCAAGGCGGAGTTTCCCTCCCACCGGGGTGGGCTGGGGTCGAGAGAGACCCCCGCGAGACCCCCGCCAGAGGGGGCTTTTGGGGGGGTGGGCATAAAAGCCGCTGCTGCCAAGCCCCTCTTGCAGGGGGAAGACCGCGGAGGTCTTTGCCACCACGGAGAGCAAAGTGGGGGTGGAATTGGGGAGGGGGAGTTCGGAATAATCGGGGAAGGGGCGTCTCTCTGGAAGGAAGCGAGGCAGCCAAAGGGAGGCTTGAGTTCGAGCGCGGGGCGTTTGTAAAACCCGTCTTTCTCTTTTCTTTTTTCTTCTTCTTTCCTTCCCTCTCTCCGTCTCTCTTTCTCCTCCCTCCTTTCCTTTCTTCGGTCTTTTTTTCCCTTCCTCCATCCTTTCTTTCTTTCCTCCTTTCCTTCCTTCTTCCTTTCCTTACCTTTCTCTTCTCTCCCTTCTATTCTTCCAGGTCCTTTTCTTCCTTCCTCCTTTCCTTGCTTCCCTTCTTCCTTCCTTCCCACTCTCCCTCCCTATTCCTTCCTTCCTTTTCCTCCCCTTCCTCTTTCTCCTATCTCTTTTCCTTCCTTCCTTCCCTCCCTTCCCTCCTTTTTTCTCTTTCTCTCTTCTATCTCTTTTCCTTCCTTCCCTCCCTCCCTCTCTTTTCCTTCTTTCCTTCCCTTCCTTCCATTTCCCTCCCCTTCTTTCTCTTTCTCCTTCCATCTCTTTTCCTTCCTTCCTTCCCTCCCTTCCCTCCTTTTTTCCTCTCTCTTTCTCTCTTCTATCTCTTTTCCTTCCTTCCCTCCCTCCCTCTCTTTTCCTTCTTTCCTTCCCTTCCCTCCATTTTCCTCCCCTTCTTTCTCTTTCTCCTTCCATCTCTTTTCCTTCCTTTCTTCCCTCCCTCTCTTTTCCTTTCTTCCTTCCCTTCCATCCCCTCCTTTTTTCTCCCCCTTCCCCTCTCTTTCTCCTTTCTTCTCTTTTCCTTCCTTCCCTCCCTCCTTCCTTCCTCTCTTTTCCTTCCTTCCTTTTCTCTCCCTCTCGCTTTCTCCTTCCTTCTATCTCTTTTCCTTCCCTTCTTCCTTCCTTCTCTCCCTTCTCCCTCCCTTCCTTTCTCCTTCCCCACTTTTATAACTCTCTCTGCGGATAACTCACATTCAGGGATCTCCAGGATCCAGGGGGGGGGGAATCCGCTTTTGTGGCATTTTATATACGGTAGCGCTAATGGGTTTCCCTGGAAGCCGAAAAGAAAGTTGTATTGGACCATTTCTGGTGAAGTAGCAGAGGGATGTGCAGCCAAAAATAATTAATAAATGAATTTTCACGTCCAATTTGAGAGGATGGTCCTGGAGGGCTCCCCCTAATGGGGGAAGGCGGAACTGCATCTGGCAGGAGAAACAGACAGGGCTGGTAGCAGTCGGCAGCCAGCTGGTTTCAGAGTTTTCCAGCGCTTTGAAAAACGGATATTTTAAAAACCTCAGAGGCCCCAGTTTTGGCATTTTTTCCTCCCAGAGCGTGCTCTTCAAACCCATCCCTCAGCTGGGGAGTTTCCTTTGTGGCACACTTCAAGGCTGGCCTCGAAATAGCATTTTTTTTCCCCCCTCTCCAGGAAAATAAATCCCTTCATTCAAATAATTTCAAGAAAAAAACTTTTGGCTGGTGATGCCGACGAACTGTGGGGGTCGGAGTGGGGGAGAAATTCCCACTTTGGGGTCTGCTTCGGCCTCCTGGTGGGGGGCTTTGGGCGAAGGCTGGAGGGAAGAGCCACTGGTGGCGAAGAGCCGGAGGGCCTCGTTCCAGTGGGGCTGAATCACGGCCTGGAACTGGCTGACCATCTCAGCCCGCCGAGCCTCCAGGCGCTGGCACCTGGCCTTGCACTCCCGCAGGTTTTCCCTCTGCTTGGAAAGCCCATGCTCCTAGTCCTCAGTGAGGTGCTTCTGCTGAGCCTCCTCCTCGGTCAGATCCAATTTGAAAATGAGCTGTTTTGCCAACTCTTTCTCCTGGGGGCTGCTCAGCTCCAGCAACGGCTTCCTGTTGGGGCCCTAAGGAGCCCCGGGCGGGCAGGCAGACGAGGAGGGGCTGAGAGGGGAGGGGCGAGCAGAAATGTGAGTTGGCCACACCCCACCCAGTCACATGACTGCTCAGTCGGTCACTAGGCGGATGGTATTAGTGGTCCGTGGGATTTAAAATTATGAGTTTAGTGGTCCCTGAGGCCCGAAAGGTTGGGGGCCTCTGGTCTAGATGACCTCTTAGGGTACCCCTTCCAACTCTGTTCTTCGCAAAAGCACTGGATGCAAACTTGACTCGCTTTGCAAGTAACCCCCATCCTTTTTTTCCCCTTCCCTAGTCATTGACCTCCTGACCATCACCGAAACTCGACATATGACCAACGTCGCGAACAAAATCCGGACCGAGATTTTATCTGTCCATGATATGTACCTTTTATCAACTTTCCACTTGCCCCCGAAACAAGGTGGTCCCCTATTCGGCCTTCACTACAAGAAGGATAACAGCCGATGGTTTGAAGTGTCCGTAGTTGGCAAGACGAATAAAGGTGAGAGAGAGAGAGAGAAAGAAAGAAAGAAAGAAAGAAAGAAAGAAAGAAAGAAAGAAAGAAAGAAAGAAAGAAAGAAGGAAGGAAGGAAAAAGGAAGGGAAGGAAGGAAAGGATGAAAGAAGGATGAAAGAAGGAGAAAGGGAGAAAAAGGAAGGAAGGAAAGAAAGAAAGAAAGAAAGAAAGAAAAAGGAAGGGAAGAAAGGAAAGGATGAAAGAAGAAGGAGAAAGGAAAGAAAGAGGAAGGAGAGCGGGAGGGAGGAAGACAAAAGGAAAGAGAAAGGAAGGAAGGAGAAAAGGAGGAGAAAAGAAAGGGAGGAAGGAAAAAAGGAAGGAAAATAGAAAGAAAGGAAGACAGAAAGAAAGAGAAAGGAAAGAAGAGAAAGAAAAGAAAAAGGGAGGAAGGCAGAAAGGAAGAAAGGAAGAGAAAGGAAGGAAGAAGAAAGGAAGAGAAAGGAAGGAAGAAGAAGAAAAAGAAAGAAAGGAAAGAAGTCAATTGACTTTACTAAAACCTTGATTTTCATTTTTTTTTTACTGTTTTACCCCTTTATTGGTTTATTTGCTTTGATTCAGTAAAAGACAGGGTGGCCCTGTCAATCAAATTAATAAAAGGTCCTCCTTGACTTACGGCCATCATCGAGCCCAAGATTTCTGTGGCTAAGCGAAACATTTTTCACTTAGGGTTTGCCCCCTTTCTTGCCCCCTTACGACCTTTCTTGCCACAGCTGTTAAGTGAATTCATAACTTAGCCCCACGGTCACTAAATGAATCTGGATTCCCCGCTGACTTGGCTCAACCGAAGGTCACCAAAGGGAAATCCCCCACATCCATCATAAATCCGAATCAGTTCCCAAGTGTCTGAATTTGGATCGGGATTGTAAAACATTGGGAAAAACATTCCTGAGTCGCTTTTTTTTTCAGTGCCATCATCACTTTGGTCATTAAATGAATGGTTGTAAGTCGAGGACCCGCTGTAAAGGGGCCACTTAAAAGGAAACACAAGAAAAGTGGGAGGAAAATTCCTACCCGGATATCCATCTTTTCTCTCCCCGCTCACAGTCCTCGTCCGATACTTACGTGCCGATGGGAAGCTCCATTCGGTCAACCTGCAGAATTCCAACCTGTCGGATGGACGTAGCCACACGCTTCTCCTGCGGGTCAGCGGCCTGAAAGCCAGCAGCTTGTCCTTGGAGCTGTACGTGGATTGCAAGCTGCTGGACTCCCATAGGGGACTGCCCGAATTGGCATCGATTGACCAGGAAAAAACCGAACCCATCGAAGTGAGAACGGGACAGAAAACCTATCTTCGGATGGAGGTGAGCACATACCCCATCTTCCTACCACAATCGGTGTAAGCGAGCGTATCAATGCAGACAGGAGTGGGAGGAAGAATAAGTTCAACATCTCCACGGTAAAAATCCAGTTCGTTTTAGAGGAAGCTTCTATTTTTACCAGGATTCCCCCCCCCCCAAAAAAAAATCAAGCGTGCAGGCGGTGGGGAAAAACACAAGCAGGGTAGGTGTCTTTCCCACCGATGGCTGTTCTTCCTCTCCTGATATTTTAGGGGTCTCTGGAATCGCTCAAACTGATTCTCGGAGGGTCCCTCGGTCGCGTGGGAGCCTTGAGTGAGTGTCCGTTTCAAGAGGACGAATCCATGCAGAACACGGGTAAGTGTCAATCAAAAGATATGGGGTAGGATTTGAGAAAACCACCAGGGCACAATCAATCAATCAATCAATCAGAATACGTTGTACAATGAAAGTGAGGTATTTAGTTATATTAGATGAAAAATCTGTGATTGTAAATGTAATTGAGAATATGGATGCAAAAACACTTGTAACCAAAGGACATGCTGTATGTAATGGATGAGAATTTTTTTTATGTTGTTTTTTTTATGTTTAAAAATAAAAAAAAACAAATTGCAAAAAAAAATCAATCAGAATAGAGCTCTTGGAGATCTTCTAGTCCAGCCCCCTGCTCAAGCAGGAAACCTTATCCCATTCCAGACAAATGGCTATCCAACATCATCTTAAAAACATCCAGTGTTGGAGCATTCACAACTTCTGGTGGCAAGTTGTTCCACTGATTAATTGTTCTAACTGTCAGGAAATTTCTCCTTAGTTCCACGTTGCTTCCCTCCTTGGTTAGTTTCCATCTGCTGCTTCCTCTCTTGCCTCCAGGGGCTTTGGAGAATAGGTTGACCCCTTCTTCTTTGGGGCAGCCCTTCAGATATAGGAAGATGCTATCATGTCACCCTTAGTCCTTCTTTTCATTAAACTAGACATTCCCAATTTCAGCAACTGTTCTTCCTTATGTTTTAGCCTCCAGTCCCCTCATCCTCTTTGTTGCTCTTCTCTGCACTCTTTCCAGAGTCTCAAGATCTTTTTCAGTGATTGCATGACCTCTGTAGATGCCATACGCTAAATAAAAAAGATAGATAGATAGATAGATAGATAGATAGATAGGTGGGTGGGTGGGTGGGTGGGTGGGTGGGTGGGTGGGTGGGTGGGTGGGTGGGTGGGTGGGTGGGTAGGTGGGTAGGTAGGTAGATAGATAGATAGATAGATAGATAGATAGATAGATAGATAGATAGATAGATAGATAGATGATAGATAGATGATAGATAGATAGATAGATAGATAGATAGATAGATAGATAGATAGATAGATAGATAGATAGATAGATAGATAGATACATACATACATACATACATACATACATACATGGATGGATGCATGGATGGATGGATAGAGAGAGAGAGGGAGTGGGAAAGAAAGAAGACAGAAAAAAGAAAAAGAAAGAAAAAAGTAAGAAAAAGAAAGATAGGTAGGAAGGTGGAAAGAAAGAAAGAAAAGAAAGAGAAAAAGTAAGTAGGAAAGTAGGAAGGTAGGAAGTAAGGAAGGAAAGAAGAGGAAGGAAAGAATGAAGAAAGAGAAAGAAGAAAGAAAGAAGAGAAAGAAAGAAAGAAAGAGAAAGAAAGAAAGAAAGAAAGAAAGAAAGAAAGAAAGAAAGAAAGAAGGAAAGAAAGAAAGAAAGAATCGAGTAGAGGTCCCGATTTCTAACAGGCTCCCATTTTCGGCGAGTTGTTTGATTCTTTGAAAACTTTCTCACGTGTTTTTTTATCGTCTTCCACCCTTCTCTCACACTCTCTCTCTCTTTTCTTTTTCAGTATCCAACGTGATAAATTCTCTCTTTGGTGAGTTCAAATCGGAGCTGGCTGTTGCTTAATCCCTTCCCACAGAGGGCACTTTGGAGTGCTGGGTTTAGCGTGGGAGACCCCCCACCCCAAAGCTATGGGGAAGTGGTAAGACGGAAGGGGTCTTGAGCTAGGTAAGAATGTGGTCGAAAAGCAGAATTAACCATTTTTTTGGGGGGGGGTGTTACACCTTGTGCCACAGGTGAGCAAACCAAGGCCCTTGTACGGCAGCTGACCCTTTTCAACCAAATTCTGATGGAACTCCAAGAGGACATGAGGGATCAGGTACAATTGGAGGGTTAAGAAGGATGACACAAAGGGGCCTTGACTTGTGACCAAAGCTCTGTTATTAAGCAAGACACGTCTGACGTCGGTTTCGCCCTTTTACGTCGTTTCTTAACCCAGGCGTTAAGTGAATTGGAGATAGCTGGGGTTTTGTAGCCAAAACAAAATACTTTCCCTTGGGAACCAAGGACATTCCAACAGGTGGCTGAAGAAAGGAGGAGTGAGGTTACCAAGCAACTGAACTGCACCTTGATTGGGCTGTGTGACTGTTTGGGAAAAGGGGGAAACTTTCAATTTGGTGAAAACCACAGGAACATTTAGAGTCGGTTTTTTTTCACCAGCTTGTCCTCCCAGGGTGATATATCCAAATAAATTGTCCTTTGAAGAGTTCTGTTTGCTGTGGATGTATTGCTTTGAACCCCGACACGGGGACTACCAGTATTAATTCACAAAGGAACAAACTAGGAATGTCTGGTTAAATGGGGGCTTAGCACAAACCAGCAAGCCTTTTCTTCCTTTCTGCACATCTCTAGTAGCTTGGAAGAATCCCTATTACTTTTTATGAGTTAGGATTAGCGATGTCTGTCTGTCTGTCTGTCTGTCTGTCTGTCTGTCTGTCTGTCTATCTATTTATCTATCTATCTATCTATCTATCTATCTATCTATCTATCTATCTATCATCTATCTATCATCTATCTATCTCTATCTATCTATCTATCTATCATCTATCTATCTATCTATCTATCTATCTATCTATCTATCTATCTATCTATCTATCTATTCTAGCCGATAACCCGTCATTGCCCGGTTATTTATTTATAGGGGAGAAATATCCGGACCAAACATAATTTCTAATGTTGGATTTTTCCCCTTACCAGAGGGAAACTCCTTGTGGAGTACTGTGGAGCCGTTACTATGGCAACTCCACTGCACTGTACAGTAGAAGCCATTTTAGGGCAGTACAGTAGAATCCATTTTAAGGCACAAGAGGCTGTATCTTAACAGAACACATACCCCGAGGGGTGTTAGGGGTGTCTTACCCCCGCAGTATTTGTCTCCAGAGAGTAAGTCATCTGTGTACCAAGCTTGGTTGAAATTGCTCCAGGCGGTCCAGAGTTATGCTGGGGGACACACAGATGCATACACACACAGCTGTTTATATATATATATATATATATATATATAGATTACATACATACATATATACATACATATATGCGTATATATTTATATCTTTCCTTTCCAGGTCAAGGAAATGTCTTTAATACGGAACACCATTATGGAATGCCAAGTATGTGGTGAGTTGGACCGAGAGGACGAGAAGATATGGAGATCTTCCACCACAGAGGAGAAGTGAAGGAAAGGGCTTCAGGACCAACCCTTGAAGTCTGATAAGACTTTCTGAGGAATGGTTGATCAAAATAATCCTCAACTTACAACCGTTCATTTCGTGACGTTCCGATTGTTTAGTGACTTATGTTAAATCTAATAACCGACGTGCTTCAGAGATTAGTTTTATTCTTTTGGGTGGGGGGGTTATCTGTCGACGGCTTTTTTTCATATATTAGTAGTCCTCAACTTCCAACAGTTCATTTAACGACTGTTCGATGTTGCAACAGCACTGGAAAAAATGAGGGGACCATTTTTCAGTTACGACCGTTGTAGCATCCCTTACCTCGCGTTATCAAAATTCAGACATTTGGCAACTGATTCCTATTTATGACGGGCACAGTGTCCCGGGGGTAGGAAAGGTGCGGTGGCCTAGAGGCGGAGCCTCTCGCCTCATGATCAGGAGGCTGGTGAGTTCGATTCTAGGTAGAGGCAGATATTCCTCGCTCCGGGCTCAATGAGAACAGATCTGCCGAACAAAACTCCGCTCTGGCAACAGGAAGGGCATCGGGCCATTCAAATGCTCGGCTAGCTCCATTCAGTTGCTCAGACTCCACCCCTCAAGGGATTATGGGATCATTAAATGATAATGACTGCGTCCCGGAGGGTCACATTTTCCAACCTTCTGACGAGCAAAGTTAGTGGGGAAGCCAGATTTGCTTAAGAACTGTTTTCCTAAATTCACAACTGCAGCAATTCCCTTAACAACCTTAGCAAGAAATTCCGTAAAATGGAGACAAACTCCCTTAACAATTGTCTCGCTATCTGTAAAGAAAAAAGTTTGGAAGACGTGGCTTCTTGAGAACTAGCACCTTACCAGATCCTTGTGTACCATTTGGGTTATTATTCCAACCTGTGACATATTGAGACCTCCCTTCCGATAGGGTTTCACGAACACCGGTCCCGTTGTAACCCGAACCCGTGCTTCGCCGGAGTTGACTGCATGGAGACCTACGAATATCCGGGGTACCGTTGCGGGCCCTGTCCTCCTGGTTCTGAAGGCAACGGCACGCATTGCGCTGATATCAATGAGGTAAAAAGATTTCGGGCTCCTATGATTTGGTCCTGTCCTGTCACCACATCTCTTTTGATTTCAGACGAAAACGTATCTTGGGACCATCCGGGGAAAACCATCCTGTTAACCGTTGGTGATTATATTGAACGAGCAGAAAGTCCACAAATGGTTTCCGATCTCTTCTAAATTTCTATAATCCATTGCCTCTAATCCATGTTGTTAATTTTGATTGATAGATAATTTGAGATGATAGATAGATATGATATGATAGATAGATAGATTAGATAGATAGATAGATAGATAGATAGATAGATAGATAGATAGATAGATAGATAGATAGAGAGAGAGAGAGAGAGAGAGGATAGAGGATAGATAGATAGATCTGATAGCTGTGAGATAGATAGATAGATAGATAGATAGATAGATAGATAGATGATAGATAGATAGATAGATAGATAGATAGATAGATAGAT
>NW_028261382.1:41884443-41936943 GCF_051295495.1 Thamnophis sirtalis | reverse complement strand
CTATATTCTAGTCTATTCTAGTCTATTTCCTATATTCTATTCTATTTCCTATATTCTATTCTATTTCCTATATTCTATTCTATTTCCTATATTCTATTCTATTTCTTCTATTCTATTCTATTCAGAATTCTATTCTATTCTATTTCCTATATTCTATTTTATTTTGTTTTCTTTATTCTATTTCCTATATTCTATTCTATTCTATTCCATTCCATTCTTATTCTATCTCCTATATTCTATTCTA
The DNA here is from genome assembly GCF_051295495.1 of Thamnophis sirtalis. Classification (NCBI taxonomy): domain Eukaryota; kingdom Metazoa; phylum Chordata; class Lepidosauria; order Squamata; family Natricidae; genus Thamnophis; species Thamnophis sirtalis. The sequence goes on along the minus strand of NW_028261382.1, from coordinate 41,936,699 downwards.
TTCTATTCTATTCTATTCTATTCTTTGTGTTTTTCCTAATTAAAAAAGGAAAGCACTCAAAATCTATATTTTATTAGGTTTTTTTTTAAGTCTTCCAAGCACATTCCCTCTTTTGACAGCCTGACAAGGTAGGACGGTTTCACGAAACTCAAGATGCTGAGCAGGTTTGTGGTCCTCCTTCATTTCTCTGGCATTCCCTCCCCCCCACCCCTTTTTGTTTCCTCCATAGGGGTCTTTCAAATGTGGGCCGTGTAAATCCGGATTTGTGGAGAAGGAGCCGGGCAGCTGTACCCCTCAGAAGGCGTGCGAAAGTCCGAGCCACAATCCGTGTGACGTCAACGGCTTTTGCCTCTTCGAACGCAACGGAGACGTTTCCTGTTCGGTAAAGAATTCCCCTAGGTGGGAGGGGGGAGGTAGACTACTCTTAACCATGGAGGCTCCATTTAGCAGTTTGTGATTTTAGTTGGCCTCCTTAATAATAAAATAATAATAATTTTGTGTTTAGTTTGCACCCTTCCTCAAAAACCATTTAAGGATTTCAATTGGCATCCTTAATTTTTTTAAAAAAAACCATTTTCTATTTCAATCAGCACCTTTTGTAAAATTATGTTCTGATTTCAATGGGCACCCTGAATAAAAACCGTTTTGTGGTTTCAAGTCGACACCTATAATAAAATTATTATTATTTTATTTCAATCGGCACCCTTAATAAAAACCATTCCGTGACTTAGATCGTCATCCTTTATAAAAAAAACCATTTTATGATTTCAATCGTCATCCTTAATTTTAAAAAAACCATTTTGTGAGTCCAACCTGAATCCTTAATAAAAAACCATTTTGTGATTTCACTCGGCATCCTTAATAACATTATTTTCTGACTTCAATCGACACCTTTAATAAAATTATTATTTTTTAAATTTCAATCGACGCCCTTAATAAAAATCATTCCGTGATTTAAATCGTCATCCTTAATAAAAAAACTTTGTGGTTCCAATCTGCATCCTTAATTTTTAAAAAAATCATTTTGTGATTCCAACCTATATCCTTAATTTAAAAAAAACCATTTTGCAATCAGCATCCTTCATAAAATTATTTTCTGGTTTCAATCGACACCTTTAATAAAATTATTATTTTTTAATTTCAATCGAAACCCTTAATAAAAACCATTCCGTGATTTAAAACGTCATCCTTTATAAAAAACCATTTTGTGATTTCAATCGTCATCCTTAGTAAAAACCATTTTGCGATTTCAATCTGCCTCCTTAATTTTAAAAAAATCATTTTGTGTTTCCAACCTGAATCCTTAATAAAAAACATTTTGTCATTTCAATCGGCATCCTTAATCACATTATTTTCTGACTTCAATCGACACCTTTAATAAAATCATTATTTTCGATTTCCGTCGGCACCCTTAATAAAAATCATTCCGTGATTTAAATCGCCATCCTTTATTAAAAAAAAAAAACATTTTGTGATTTCAACCTGCATCCTTAATTTTTAAAAACAACAACCCATTTTGTGATTTCAGTCGGCCTCCTTAACGCAACGCTTGTTTTCTTCCCTTCCGCCTGTGTAGTGCAACGTGGGTTGGGCGGGCAATGGAAACGTGTGCGGGCGTGACACCGACATCGACGGCTATCCAGACGAACCGTTGCCCTGCATCGACAACAACAAGCATTGTGCGCAGGTAACACAGGGGGAGTGGAAAGAAGAGCCGCAAAGAGGATTAGGGGAGGCTCAAACCAGTGGTGGGTTTCAAAAAAAATTCGAACCTACTCTGTGGGTGTGGCCTCCTTTGTGGGAGTGGCTTGCCGGCCATGTGACCTGGTGGGAGTGGCTTGCCGGCCATGTGTTCTCTCTCTCTCTCTCTCTCTCTCTCTCTCTCCTTCCTTTTGTCTCTCTGTCCCTTTTTCCTTTTCTTCTTTCATCTCTCTCTCACTTTTTCTTTCTTTTTTCTTTCTTTTTTCTTTCTTTTTTCTTTCTTTTTTCTTTCTTTCTTTCTTTCTTCTTTCTTTCTTTCTTTCTTTCTTTCTTTCTCTTTCTTTTTCTCTATGTGAGTCTGTGTGTGTGTGTGTGTGTGTGTGTCTGTCTGTCTGTCTGTCTGTCAGTGGTGGGTTTCAAAAAATTTTGGAACCTCTTCTGCAGGTGTGGCCTGCTTTCCGGGTCCACTGGTGGAACCTCTTCTAACCGGTTCAGTAGATTTGGCGAACTGGTTCTATCGAACTGGTGCGAACTGGCAGGAACCCATCTCTGGCTCAAACATACAAAGAACGGTCGCAGGAATTGGGGTTGACTAGTTTAAGGAACTAAAGGTGGCTCAGTGGCTAAGACACGGAGCTTGTCGCTCTGAAAGGGCCGGCCGTTCGGCGGTTCGAATCCCCAGCACCGCGTAACAGAGTGAGCTCCCGTTCCTTGTCTCAGCTTCTGCCAACCTAGCCGTTCGAAAGCACGTTAAAAAAAAAAATGCAAGTAGAAAAATAGGAACCACCTTTGGTGGGAAGGGAACAGCGTTCTGTGCGGCTTCGGGAGTTGAGCCATGCCGGTCACATGACCCCGGAGACGTCTTCGGACAGCGCTGACTCTTCGGTTTTGAAACGGAGATGAGCAGCGCCCCCTAGAGTCGGGAACGACTAGCGCCTGTGTGCGAGGGGAACCTTTACCTTTTAGTGTAATGAAAATAAGGACTAGGGGGGGACGTGATAGCATCTTCCGATATTTGAGGGGCTGCCCCAAAGAAGAAGGTTGTGTGTGAACCCATTCTCCAAAAGCAGGACAAGAAGCAACGGATGGAAACGACTCAAGGAGAGAAGCAAACTGGAATTAAGGAGAAATTTCCTGGGGGGTTGGACTAGAAGACCTCCAAGGTCCCTTCTGTATTTCTGACAATGAGAAATGATTAATCAGTGGAACAGCTTGGCTCCAGAAGTTGTGGGTGCTACAATACTGGAAGTTTGTTTAGACTAGAATGAGTCATTTGTCTGGAATGGTAATAGGGTCTTCTGCTTGAGCAGGGGGTTAGACTAGAAGACCTCCAAGGCCCCTTCCAACTCTGTTCTTCTGTGATTCTCACTTCAGAAGGCAGGACAAGAAGCAACGGAGGGAAACTAATCAAGGAGAGAAGCAACGTAGAACTAAGGAGGAATTTCCTTGATAATTAACCAGTCGAATGACTTGCCTCCAGGAGTTGTACATGCTCAATCCCTGGAGGCATTTAAGAAGGGACAGCTATTTTGTCTGAAATGGTTTCCTGCTGGAGCAGGGGGCTGGAGCAGGGGGCTGGACTAGAAGACCTCCAAGGTCCCCCCCCAGCTCTATTCTGATCCATTGATTTCAGCACCTTGGACAAGGCCTCTACGCTTATTCTTCTGTTGTTTTCAACAATCGACTTCAAGAAAGGGTTAATATTTTGACCCTTCTTTCTTTCTTTCTTTCTTTCTTTCTTTCTTTCTTTTTTAAGGACAACTGCAAGTTGACACCTAACTCGGGACAGGAAGATGCCGATAATGATGGCATTGGCGACCAGTGTGACGATGACGCCGACGGTGATGGGATTAAGAACGTGGAGGTACGCCAAAATTCGATGCCCGATAGCCACTCCATGGACTGGATGGGCAACTGCCAATCCAGCCCCACCTCACTCACAGAGGGCTGGCTATTTCTAAGGGTGCTTTCAGGCTTCTGAGACCCCCCCCATAGAAAATAAAATGGGTTGGGGGACTGCAGATTTGTGGGGGTGGGTGGGTTAGAAAGACGTCTCCCTGATTCTTGGCACACAAGCTAAAGGATTTGGGGGGCATAGATTGGTTTTAAGGCACGTACGATGTAGGGTAGAATTGCCCCTTTGCCTTCTGGGAAATAGAGTTCGGTGTATCCCAAAGGTATCCACCTTGGCAACTTTAAGATGGATGGACTTCAACTCCCAGAATTCCTCAGCCAGTTCTCCAACCTTGATAGCTTTAAGACCTGTGGACTTCAACTCCCAGAATTCCTCAGCCAGTTCTCCAACCTTGGTAGCTTTAAGTCCTGTGGACTTCAACTCCCAGAATTCCTCAGCCAGTTCTCCAAGCTTGGTAGCTTTAAGTCCTGTGGACTTCAACTCCCAGAATTCCTCAGCCAGTTCTCCAAGCTTGGTAGCTTTAAGACCTGTGGACTTCAACTCCCAGGATTCCTCAGCCAGTTCTCCAAGCTTGGTAGCTTTAAGTCCTACGGACTTCAACTCCCAGAATTCCTCAGCCTGGTTTCCAACCTTGGTAGCTTTAAGACCTGTGGACTTCAACTCCCAGAATTCCTCAGCCTGTTCTCCAACCTTGGTAGCTTTAAGTCCTACGGACTTCAACTCCCAGAATTCCTCAGCCATTTCTCCAAGCTTGGTAGCTTTAAGACCTGTGGATTAAACTCCCAGAATTCCTCAGCCTGGTTTCCAACATTGGTAGCTTTAAGTCCTGTGGACTTCAACTCCCAGAATTCCTCAGCCAGTTCTCCAAGCTTGGTAGCTTTAAGTCCTGTGGACTTCAACTCCCAGAATTCCTCAGTCTGGTTTCCAACCTTGGTAGCTTTAAGTCCTGTGGACTTCAACTCCCAGAATTCGTCAGCCGGTTCTCCAGTCTTGGTAGCTTTAAGTCCTGTGGACTTCAACTCCCAGAATTCCTCAGCCAGTTCTCCAACCTTGGTAGCTTTAAGTTCTGCGGTCTTAAAACTCCCAGAATTCCCCAACTCTGGCCTATCCCATGCACCCAGCCCACAACCTGCAAAGCAGCCGTCACTCACAAGCATTGTCAAGTTCCTTTGATTGGAGAGGGGGAAATCCAGCGATGACACAACGGCCGATGTTAAATGAAGACTGTGAGACATGTGCCCCGTTCTTGTTCTGCAGGACAACTGCCGCCTCCTTCCCAACAAAGACCAGCAAAACTCAGACACGGATTCCTTTGGGGATGCTTGTGACAACTGCCCCAATGTCCCGAATAACGACCAGAAGGACACCGACCACAACGGGGAAGGGGATGCGTGCGACAACGACATTGATGGGGATGGTAAGACTGCCGATGCCCAACAGCTCAAGGGAAGGGTTGATCCTGTAGCCACCCAAGGATTTATTCTTCCTTCGAGGGGGTCTTTGGTGCTCTCTGAGCTTGGTTGAGAGAGAGAGAGAATCCCTCCTCCACCTAGCACTGATGATGTTACCTAGTCAGGCCATGAAATGTCCTCAAGAAAACAATGAAGCTCAGAGAGCATCAAGGATCCCACAGTTTTCTTTCTGCTCTTCCTCCTGAAACCCCACTCTCTACTAGCACTGATGGTGTTACCTAGTTGCGCAATGAAACATCTGCAAGAAAACCACAAAGCACCAGCGAACACCCCCCCCCAGTACAAATAAATACAAATACATCAACAGAGTTGGAAGGGACCTTGGAGGTCTTCTAGTCCAACCCCCTGCCTAGGCAGGAAACCCTATACCATTCCAGACAAATGGCTATCCAACATCTTCTTAAAGACTTCCAGTGTTGGGGCATTCACAACTTCTGGAGGCAACTTCTGTTCCACTGATTAATTGGTCTCACTGTCAGGAAATTCCCCCTCACTTCTCCAAAGTCCCTTTTTTCCCCAGTACCGTTGTAACATTGGTCACTAAATGAATCGCCGTAAGTCAAGGGGTGTGCCCAAATAAACGTGATTGGTTCAATTGGCCAACCCAACTGTGTCTGGGTGGCGTAGCGTGCTGGAAAATGTACTTTCCTCACGGGAAAATTCGAAGAATTCGATTTGTAAATTTCCTTGCAAGGAAAGTACATTTGTAGAGTTTGCTGTGAGCGAGGAGAAGCATGTTTGAAAAAGACTCGGACATGGGGAAACCAAAGAGGAAGATGCTTTGCTAACTCCTGTTCTACTTCTCTAGGGATTCCCAACGGGCTGGACAATTGTCCGAAGGTACCCAATCCGCTACAGACAGACCGGGATGAAGATGGTGTTGGGGATGCTTGCGACAGCTGTCCAGAGCTTAGCAATCCAACTCAGGTTTGATCCTCCAGGAAGTTACGAGACTCGTAGACTGATATTTATCTTAGGGATTGGGGGATTCAGGGTGCTGCAAATTCTGTAAAACCTGGGAAAACCTCGAATGCTGGCCTCTCCCAAATGCTACGCCGTCTAGATGCTTGCTTGTTCACCTGACAATCCCGGTCTCTTTCAGACAGACATGGACAGCGATCTGGTGGGAGACGCTTGTGACACGAATGAGGACAGGTAATGACAAGCTACAATAAAACTAGGTTTGAGGGGTGGGTTTTTTTTGTGTCGAGGTTTTGACGGCCTATAAACCAGCATTTGACTGGAAACGCGACGTTATCCGAAAGACCAAACATTGTGGCTTGGAAACATTGGAAAAAGTTAAATGGAAAGAGGCCGAGGGCTCTCAAGTCTTCATCAAGGAGCATGGGGTTTGTAGTCCTAAACCTCTGCAGGACACCAGGCTGCCACTGATGACAGAGGTCATAAAAACACGGCCGTTGTAGGTATACAGGTATAGCGGCAATAGTGCCAAAATTTCTGTGGCTACGTGAGACATTGGTGTAAGTGAGCTTTCCCCCATTTTACAACCTCTTGTGCCACAGCTGTTCAGTCAATTGCTGTTCTTAAGTTACTAACATAGTCAAATCAATCCTGGTCATAAGTCAAGGACTCTCTCTCTCTCTCTCTCTCTCTCTCTCTCTCTCTCTCTCTCTCTCTCTCTGTCTATCTATCTATCTATCTATCTATCTATCTATCTATCTATCTATCTATCTATCTATCTATCATCTATCATCTATCTATATCTATCTATCTATCTATCTATCTATCTATCTATCTATCTATCTATTTATCATCTATCTATCTATCTATCATCTATCTATTTATCTATCTATCGTCTATCTATCATCTACTATCTATCTATCTATCTCTATCTATCTCTATCTATCTATCTATCTATCTATTTATCATCTATCATCTATCTACCTCTATCTATCTATCTATCTATCTATCTATCTATCTATCTATCTATCTATCTATCTATCTATCTATCTATCTATCTATCTATTTATCATCTATCTATCTATCTACTATCTATCATCTATCTATCTATCTATCTATCTATCTATCTATCTATCTATCTATCTATCTATCATCTATCATCTATCTATCTATCTATCTATCTATCTATCTATCTATCTATCTATCTATCTATCTATCTATCTATCTATCTATCTATCCTTGTTTCTGCCAGAGACGGAGACGGCCACCAAGACACCAAAGACAACTGTGCGGAGATTCCTAACAGCTCGCAGCTGGATTCAGATAACGACGGGCAGGGCGATGACTGCGATAATGATGACGACAATGACGGGATCCCTGACTACCTGCCTCCTGGGCCCGACAACTGCCGCCTGATTGCTAATCCCAACCAGAAAGACGTCGACGGTAACTGTCCTTGTGGGAAGTGAAGAGATCTTAAACCTCAATTCCCCCTCCCCCCGCCCCCCAGAGAGCTCTTGATTGTAGGTGTGATATGAGGACCTTAAACTCGGCAATCTTAAACACTCAAAGAGCCATTTCCCACAGAAAAGAAAACACCGGGAGCCACAAAACCAGGATATGTAGTTGAAGTAAACATTCCGTTTCCTTCTGAAAATTTTCTTTTCTTAGATTTAACCGTGGTTTGGCCTACTGGGATTTGGGAAGCTCAATAAACCAAGTGCCAGCGGGTGGCACACATTGGCAGTTGTGAGGCATATTTTGAGCAAGAGGGAGCCTCAGCAGAGGGATGAAAGAGCCACATGCGGCTCCGAGATCTAGGATGATTCCTGTCCTGTAATGGTTTAGGTCAGGGGTCAGCAAACTGCGGCTCTGGAGCCGCATGTGGCTCTTTCCTCCCTCTGCTGTGGCTCCGTCACCGGTTGGCGCCACAATTTTGACTGTGCATGTTACAAGGCCGACTCCGGGACACAGCGCCCGTCATAAACACGAGTCAGTTGCCATGCTTCCGAATTTTGGTTCCATGACCGTGGGAAAGTTGCAATGGTCGTTAAGTTTGAAAAATGACCCTGTTACTTTTTCAACTTTGACCGGTCACTAAATGAATGATTGTAAGAAGATTTCTTCTATAATTCCTACGGATGTGTTTCCTACTAACCAAGTTAGAATGATAAAAACTTGATTTAAATAAACGTGTAACTGGAACGTCTTTGTTTCTTGGTTCGTGCCAAGCAAACTTCGTTTACCGGAGTAACACCTTTGGCGTTCACTGTGTAGGCAACGGGGTGGGAGATGCCTGCGAGGAGGATTTTGACAACGACACGGTGGCCGATCCGATGGACGTGTGTCCGGAGAGTTCTGAAGTGACGCTGACTGACTTCCGGGCCTACCAGACGGTCATCTTGGACCCTGAGGGAGATGCTCAAATTGACCCCAACTGGGTTGTCCTTAACCAGGTACAAGGAGAAGACAAATGGAAGATCTGTTGTGGCCCGCCAGATTTGGACAGTGAGGAGGGTTGAGGGGGGGAACCTGGGCCAGTCCTGGAGTCTGGGGAAGGCTCTGAGGAGGGCTCTGCGTCAGAGGCAGAGAGGGGGCCTGGGCCGTCTGACAGTTATCAGCTGCCTTCAGAGTCAGACATCAGTGAGGCAGAAGAACAGCTGGAGCCTGTTCCCAGTATGCGCATGCGCAGAGTTGCCAGACACAAAGGGCTGAAGAGCTAAAGAACAGGAGCCTACTTTGGAGTAAGGCCACAGGTGGACGGCGAATGCCCCCCCCAGAGGAAATAAAAGAGGAGCGAAAGGGGAGTGGAGTTTGCAGGAGACCATTAGTTCATTCCTGCATTCTTGCCAAGCATTGCGGCGTCTGAAAGATATCGGCCTGGCCCCTCTCCAAGCCTGATAAAGGTCGGTAATTGGGAACTATCTTGAAAGACTGTCTACAGAGATGTAGGGTCCCTTAAAACATGTCTCCCACCCACCCTCCTTCCCTCCCTCCCTGCCCCCCCCTCTCATCATTCAATTTTATTTTCAGGGTATGGAAATTGTCCAAACCATGAACAGTGATCCGGGCTTAGCTGTAGGTAAGTAGACTGATGTTAGCTTGTTGGTTTTGGATTGCGTTAGGAGGTGCTTTCATGGTTTAGATCCCCGATGGTTTCAGTCAACGGTGCTGAGCGAGTAACTTTGGTAATCGGTCGACCTTCAGAGGTCTATAAAGCCGGAGGAAGGTCCCACACACAGTTGTGGTTTGAATAGTGAACGGTGAAATATTCGGCCCAAATAACGGCTAGATTGCTGGTCCCAGTCGCCGCTAAATGAGGAGAGCCTGTAATGCGTCCCTTGTTGATTTGCAGAAGCGAAAGCGAAACTAAATAATGATTCCAGCTCATCTCTTTCACTCCTGACCCTTGGTCCCAACTCTCACTAAATGAGGACCACGTATGTTCCTTGGCTTGATTGTGAAACTGAAAGTGAAAGTAAATCAAGAGTCCCCGCTCCTCCTTTCCATTCCTGGCCCCTGGTCCCAGTGGCCACTAAACGAGGACCGCCTGTAACGCGCCTGTTGTCCGGTTGTGGAACTGAAAGTGAAAGTAAACGAAGGTTCCAGCTCTTCCCTTTCATCTTCCCTTTCATTCTTGACCCTTGGGTCCCAACTCTAGCTAAATTGAGGACTGCCTAAAACGTGTTCCTTGGCCGATTGTGAAACCGAAAGTGAAAGTAAATAACGATTCCAGCTCCTCTCTTTGGTTCCTGACCCCCCCCTGAATGTTTACCCCCCCCTTTCCTTCCTTCAACCCCCCCCCTTAACCTTACTCTTGCTTCTGTGGGGCAGGATACACGGCGTTCAACGGGGTGGATTTTGAAGGCACTTTCCACGTCAACACCGTGACCGATGACGATTACGCCGGCTTTATCTTCGCTTACCAAGACAGCGCCAGTTTTTACGTGGTCATGTGGAAACAAACCGAACAGACCTACTGGCAGGCCACCCCTTTCCGGGCCGTGGCTGAGCCCAGCCTGCAACTCAAGGTGAGCGATAGTCCCCCAGGTTGGCATGAAAGGGGAGGGGGTAACCCAAAGGTTATCTAGCTTTACCCACTCTGGATAAATCAAGAGACTGTGAGTTCAATCCTGGAGGCTGAAATTTCTCTCTCTGGGCACATGATGAGAATAGGTCTGCTGAACAAAACTCTGCATCGGTGACAGGAAAGGCAATGGGCCAGTAAAACACTCAGCTTCATTCAATTACTCAGACTCTATCCCGCAAGGGATTACAGGCTCATTATATGACGAAAAAATATATATGAATTCATGATCCAGTTCAAAGCCCAGCTAAATACAGGTAGTTCTCGACTTACGACCATATCCGAGTCTAAAATTTCCATTGTTAAGCGAGATGATAGGTGAGTTTTGCCCTGTTTTACGCCACTTCTTGCCACTGTGATTAAGTGAAGCACTAGGTTCATTGGAAGGCCTCAGGGCACTGCAACTGTCACAAGTATGAGTCACTCGCCAAGCATCTGAATTCTGATCACGTGACCAGGGGGGTGCAGCAACGGTCGTAAGTATGAAAAAAAAGGGTCCGACGTCACAGTGAATTTACCCAGGTTGGAAAGATGGGGGGGAAAATAATAATTTGTTTTTCTCTCGGCTCCATCGAATGCAAATATTGTTGGTTTTTCTCGTCCCGGCAGGCGGTGAAGTCGGAAACGGGGCCCGGTGAATATCTGCGCAATGCCTTGTGGCACACAGGCCACACGCCGGGCCACGTCAAGCTGCTGTGGAAGGATCCTCGAAACGTAGGGTGGAAGGATAAAACGTCTTACCGCTGGCGTCTCTTGCACCGACCTCAAGTGGGGTACATCCGGTGAGAAGGGATTCTGCTTTTCATTTGCAATTCCTCGCTCTACGGCAGCCCAAATGCACAGCTGGTTTTTTTCCCCCTCCCCAAAACAACAGAACGAAACCAAGTTTTTCGTTTAGTGTCCTCCACAGGCAAGGCTAACGGAGTTCTCCAACCCCACTTATTAGCTAAATGTTTCTTTTGCATCCAGAAAAAACCCCAATTCATGGTTAAACGTCCCTTTTCCATCCAGAAAACTCCAATTCACAGCTAAATGTTCCTTCTGCATCCAGAAAAACCTCAATCCATGGTTAAATTTTGCTTCTGAATCCAGAAAAACCACCAAATTCAGGGTTAAACGTCCCTTTTCCATCCAGAAAACTCCAATTCACAGCTAAATGTTCCTTCTGCATCCAGAAAAACTGCAATCCATGGTTAAATTTTGCTTCTGAATCCAGAAAAACCACCGAATTCATGGTTGAACGTCCCTTTTCCATCCAGAAAACTCCAATTCACAGCTAAATGATCCTTCCACATCCAGAAAAAAACCCCAATTCATGGTTAAACGTCCCTTTTCCATCCAGAAAACTCCAATTCACAGCTAAACGTTCCTTCTGCGTCCAGGAAACCTCAATTTATAGTCCAATGTTTCTTTTTGCATCCAGAAAACCTCAATTCGTAGCCAAACGTTTCTTCTGCATCTGTAAAACTCCAATTAATGGCAAAAGGTTTCTTTTGCATCCAGAAAAATCCCGATTCATGGTCAAACGTTTCTTCTGCATCCAGAAAACCCCAATTCATGGTTAAGTGTTCCTTTTGCATCTAGAAAACCCCAATTCATGGTCAAACGTTCCTTCTGCCTCCAGAAGACCCCATTCTGTGACAGTCTTTCCATATAGATTCAATAAACCCCGGCTTATTCAGACGTAAGCAAACCAACATTTACAGAGGTTTTAAAATGAAATAAAAAGGTGACTAAGACGCTGAACTTGTTGATCAGAACAGTCGGCCGTTCGGCGGTTCGAATCCCCAGCGCTGCATAACGGAGTGAGTTCCCGTGACTTGGCTCAGCTTCTGCCCAACCGGGCCGTTCGAAACCACGTTAAAAAAAAATGCGAGTAGAAAAATAGGAACCCCCTTTGGTGGGAAAGGAACAGCCTTCCGGGCGGCTTCGGGAGTTGAGTCGTGCCGGCCACACGACCACGGAGACGTCTTCGGACAGCGCTGGCTCTTCGGCTTTGAAACGGAGATGAGCAGCGCCCCCTAGAGTCGGGAACGACTGGCACGAACAAGGGGAAACCTTTTACCTTTTAAAAATGAAATGATTTTTTTTTCCTTTTTCGTTTCTTTTTTTTTTTTTGAGAAGCACGGAGCAGAAAGCCAGAGACCCCCCCCTCCCCAAATATCCTCGCCAGCCACTTTCGAGTTCTCCCCTTCCTAGTTGGCACCGAACCCAACTTGTGTTCCCTTTTTAAGTCCAAGCTGGTCAACAATGTTTGGTCTTTCCGTCTCTCTCGTTCTCACACCCACCTCTTCCACAACCCCCCCCCCAACTCCCAAACCGCACCAGGGGCCGATCAGGCATTGTCTGGTTGCTATAGCAATCCCATGTGGCCGGGGGAATGCGCTAATGCGCTCCGAAGCCGGACAATGAAAGAAAGGTCAGAGCAGGGCAGCCAAAGGAGGGGGAAAAAAGGAAGAATGAACAAGGCTGGGAATTTGAAACTCCCCCTTTGCCCCCCCCCACTTGCTTAGCAAAACCGTGGGGGGAGGAGGGGAGAAGGGAGAGGAGCGTTCTGACACACACACACCCCTCTCGAGAAAGCGCCCTTTCCCCAAATAAAATGGATCCTGGGCCGCCTTTCGAAGTCAAATTCCCGTAGTAGCTGGACTCAAAAGCAATTGGCTGGTTTTTATTTGGTGCCGTGAGCAGACAAGGTTTTCTAACCCCAATTGATGGTTAAATGTTCCTTCTGCATCCCCACCCCAAACCTCAATTGAGGGCTAAGGATTCGTTCTGCATCCAGAAAACCCCAATTGATGGTTAAATGTTCCTTCTGCTTCTCCAAACCCCAATTGATGGCTAAGGAGTCGTTCTGCACCTAGAAATCCCCAATTGATAGTTAAATGTTCCTTCTGCATGCCCCCAAACCTCAATTGATGGCTAAGGATTTGTTCGGCACCCAGAAAACCCCAATTGATAGTTAAATGTTCCTTCTGCATGCCCCCAAACCTCAATTGATGGCTAAGGATTTGTTCGGCACCCAGAAAACCCCAATTGATAGTTAAATGTTCCTTCTGCATGCCCCCAAACCTCAATTGATGGCTAAGGATTTGTTCTGCACCCAGAAAACCCCAATTGATGGTTAAATGTTCCTTCTGCTTCTCCAAACCCCAATTGATAGCTAAGGATTTGTTCTGCACCCAGAAATCCCCAAGTGATGGTTAAATGTTCCTTCTGCATCCCCCCAAGCCTCAATTGATGGCTAAGGATTTGTTCTGCACCCAGAAATCCCTAATTGATAGTTAAATGTTCCTTCTGCTTCTCCAAACCCCAATTGATGGCTAAGGATTTGTTCTGCACCTAGAAATCCCCAATTTATAGTTAAATGTTCCTTTTGCATCCCCCCCAACCTCAATTGATGGCTAAGGATTTGTTCTGCACCCAGAAAACCCCAATTGATGGTTAAGTGATCCTTCTGCATGCCCCCCAAACCCCAATTGATGGCTAAGGATTTGTTCTGCACCCAGAAATCCCCAATTGATGGTTAAATGTTCCTTCTGCCTCCCTCCAAACCCCAATTGATGGCTATGCCAATTCCTTCTGCCTCTGGGAAACCGCGATTGATGGCTAAGTGTTGTTCCTTCTGCATCGGGTGCTCGACCGAAGCATCCTAAGCACTGTCTTCCTTCCCATTTCTGCTTCTGTCCTCCCCTCTCCCCTCTCCCCCCTGCAACCCCCTCCCCAGGGTGCTGCTCTACGAAGGACCCCAGCTGGTAGCCGACTCCGGGGTAGTCATAGACACCACGATGCGAGGTGGACGTCTCGGTGTCTTCTGCTTTTCTCAAGAGAACATCATTTGGTCCAACCTGCAATATCGGTGCAACGGTGAGCCACTATAGAAATTGTAGGCGCTCCATCACTGGAGGTTTTTAATAGGGGGCTGGGCAGCTCCCTGCCTGAAAATGTTATAGGTTCTCCTGCTTTAGCAGGGGCTGGACTAGAAGACCTCCAAGGTCCCTTCAAGCTCTATTCTATTCTATTCGTATTTCCCATTCTATTCCTATATTCCATTCCATTCCATTCTGTTCTATTTTCTATTTCATTCTATTCTTATTCTATTCTATTCTTATTCTATTTCCTATATTCTATTTCCTATATTCTATTTCCTATATTCTATTCTAATTCTATTTCTATTTCTATTCTATTCTATTTTCTATTCTATTGCTATTCTATTCTTATTCTATTCTATTTTATATTCTATTCCATTCCCTTTTCCCATTCTATTCCTATATTCTATTCCATTCCATTCTATTCTGTTCTATTTTCTATTTCATTCTATTCTATTCTTATTCTATTTCCTATATTCTATTCTATTTCCTATATTCTATTCTAATTCTATTCTATTCTATTCTATTTTATATTCTATTCTATTCTTATTCTATTTTATTTTCTATTCTATTCCATTCCCTTTTCCCATTCTATTCCTATATTCTATTCCATTCCATTCTATTCTGTTCTATTTTCTATTTCATTCTATTCTTATTCTATTCTATTCTTATTCTATTTCCTATATTCTATTTCCTATATTCTATTTCCTATATTCTATTTCCTATATTCTATTCTAATTCTATTTCTATTTCTATTCTATTCTATTTTCTGTTCTATTGCTATTCTATTCTTATTCTATTCTATTTTATATTCTATTCCATTCCCTTTTCCCATTCTATTCCTATATTCTATTCCATTCCATTCTATTCTGTTCTATTTTCTATTTCATTCTATTCTATTCTTATTCTATTTCCTATATTCTATTCTATTTCCTATATTCTATTCTAATTCTATTCTATTCTATTCTATTTTATATTCTATTCTATTCTTATTCTATTTTATTTTCTATTCTATTCCATTCCCTTTTCCCATTCTATTCCTATATTCTATTCCATTCCATTCTATTCTGTTCTATTTTCTATTTCATTCTAGTCTATTCTTATTCTATTCTTATTCTATTTCCTATATTCTATTCTATTTCCTATATTCTATTCTATTCTATTCTAATTCTATTCTATTTCTGTTCTATTCTATTTTATATTCTATTCTATTCTTATTCTTATTCTATTTTATTTCTATTCTATTCCTATTTCCCATTCTATTCCTATATTCTATTCCATTCCATTCTATTCTGTTCTATTTTCTATTTTATTCTATTCTGTGGATATTCTATTGTAGTCTATATTCTATTCTATTTCTATTCTATTCTATTTATTTCTATTCTATTTTATATTCTATTCTATTCTGTTGTTATTCTATTCTATTCTATTCCTATTCCTATTCATTATCTATTTTCTGACTCCATCACCAAGCCTCAAAATCACTCCATCTCTTTCTCTCCCCCGCCCCTCTTTCTAGATACGGTCCCTGTCGACTTCGAACCGTACCGCCGGATTTTACTAGAACAGCCTTAAAAAACAAAGACACACACACACACACACACAAAACGTCGCACCAAAGGATTTTGAGGGGGGGCAGGAAATCTCTCACCCCCCACGTAATCCCCCCCGTTGGAGAGCCTCTACGCTGAATCGAAGGAAAAATCCCGCAAACCAGCCACCCTCGCGAAAGGGAGCGAAAGTCCTAAAGTTGCGTCATCGCGTTGATACAACATCGGGGTTTGATTTGGGGTTGTTTTTAAGGGGCAACAGTCACCCCCTCCTCTCTCCCTCCCTCCATAAAATCTTTTTTTTTTTTAAAAAATATATCTGCCCCTTGTGATATTTTGGGTGTGAACAAATGAATCTGTAATAGGAGAGATTAAAAGTCGCTTTGAAGAGGCCACGTCGAATAGAAGTTGGGATTTCAAGATGCCTCTCCAAATTTTTAAGGGGTGGGGGGGGATTAAAAAGGGGGTTTCTTTCCTACACACACACACACACACACACACACACACACACACACACACACACACACACAAACCAAGTTTTTAAACTTTGGAGACCCTGAAATGTGTTTTCTCATGGCCTACAAATCTAAATTTTTGGGGATCCTCTTTTGTCAAAGAAGTTTAGGAATTTTCTCCTCCGGCGAGAACTTAGATCGATTAAGGATTAAGAATAGGAACGAAGGAATCTTATTTGCATTTTGCATTTGGGTTTGGAAGCATTATTGCACCTGGGAATGTCTACATAATCAAAATATATCTGAATTTTGCTTTTAATTCCCCCTGCTTTTAAATCTAGGGG
Source organism: Thamnophis sirtalis (assembly GCF_051295495.1). Classification (NCBI taxonomy): domain Eukaryota; kingdom Metazoa; phylum Chordata; class Lepidosauria; order Squamata; family Natricidae; genus Thamnophis; species Thamnophis sirtalis. Next base: position 41,920,385 of record NW_028261382.1, on the reverse strand, counting down.
CGGGGGTCCCCAACTTACGACAGTTCATTTAATGACCAAAGTTACAACGGCGGTGAAAAAAGCCACCTGGGACTCTTTTTCACACTTACGACCGTTGCGGGGTCTCACATGATTGATATTCGGCCGCTTGACCACTGCCTCGTTCTTACGACGGATGTCACAACATCGGTCCCCTTTTGCCACTTTCTGACCAAATCATTGCAGAAGCCAGATTCATTGAATGACCAGGTCAACGGCAGTGACTCACTTTACAACGGCGGCAAGGAAGGTTGTAAAACACCAAACCGCCATCTCGCTGAACGACGTATAATTGTGGGGGGAGAGGGCTCAAATTGTGGTCATTTACACCCCTTTGTAAATCGAGGCGAGAGGATTTATTTCGTGAATCTGCTGCGAATCGAATTCTTGTCGTGGGCCCCTAAAACCGACTCCCCCCTTTTTTTCGACCTTCCCGTCGTAAGCCACGTTAAGCCAGATTTGTTTAACAACCGTGTCTCTGACTTAACCCCCTGCGAGTGACTCACTTAACAACGGGGACAAGAAAGGCCGCAAAAAAAGGGACGAAGGCAAGAAAGGTGGTTAAAAACCGGGACAAAAGAAATGACTTTACAAACGTTTCTCTTTAAGTTGTGGGCTCAATTAGGGGCCCGTAAGTTGAGGACTTCCTATCCAAGCAGTGAGAAACGGTCTGGGAACACACACACCCTCTCCCCAATTCAACCCACTTCTGGATAGTTCTGGGGACACGTTTCGCTGAGTGAGTCCCCCTGATTTGCGGCCAGCCGTGCAAAATTCCCACCTGAGGCAGCCTCCAGGTGTAAAGCGGGGTCCCAGGTGTGCGTGCTGCTCTCTCAGGCCAGGTGTGAATCCGGAACAGGGGGAGGCCAGGACAAGTGCAATATTAGCGGCCTGGAAAATCACAACATTGCACTCAATCCCAATCCTGCCCCGAAGCCGGAACCAAAAGTCTCGCTTCGGATGGGCGACGGGGCCCAACGCCGTAACTCTGCAAAGTGGGAAAGAAGTTGGCATGGGTTAACTGTCCTGCTTCGAAACCCACCCACCGTTGGATTCCTGAGCTACCCCTGGTGCCCTGGAGCTGGAAACTTGGTTCGACATTCAGCCGCTTGACCGATTACACTCCGACGTTGCTGTGGAGATGTGTGTCCCGGCAACGCTGAAGTGAATGCCACGCTCGCAGGCGGCAAGGAGTCTCAGAGGGAGGGGTGGGGTGGGGATAGCTCTCTCATTCATGCCCGAAGGCCTAACAGGGTGGTGCCCACCCCCCCACCTTCCCAGGGCCGAGCGGGCGATGCCAAGCTTTGCAAAACACCTGTTTTTATGTAGTATTTAACACCTGTTGCTCAAATGTTCTTGCTTTCCTGGCAATCCTGTCCCACGAGACAACCAGATTTCCACCTCCTTCACAGCACAGGAGTGAAGAAGCTCGGGAAAGGGGGATCATGGACCCCAGACCACCAAACCGCCCCCCCTGGTTTGTCCCCCCAAAATTTGGAGCCAACCCCAAAGAGATGAATTTCCCTGTCTCTTTTTCTAAAGTTGGGATTCGGGCTACTTGCTTTTCCGAATGGATTGCGGAGCGTCTTCTCCGGACCCAAGGGCTGATCCTCTTTCCCCTTGGCTGGTCTTCGGTTCGAGTCCCCGGTTCTGCTCAGAGTCCCCTGGTCCCCAACTCGGAGAGCCCGCCGCCTCCCCTGGAGGGCGCAGCGAAGTTGCTAAGGGAAAGGCGTGCCGGCAACAATACCCATGCTTTTGACTCCGGAGTCCATTCAAGCAGAAAAATGCGGCTCTTAAAAGGGCAATGCGCAGAGTTGGCACGGCAAGACCCCGGGAGACAATCCAGAGGGCTGGAAGCAGGGAAAGGAAGAGTGCTGAAAGGCCAGGGGGCCTCTGAGCATGTTGGGGAGCACGGAGATGCAAATCTGAGTGTACGATTTAGAATTGGAAGAGAAGAGAAAAGAGAAGAGAAGAGAGAGTAGAATAATGGAATGGGGAATAGAATAGAAATAGAATAGAATTAAATTCAACAGAACAGAATATGGAAATTAATAGAAATAGAAGGGAAGAGAAGAGAAAAGAAGAGAAGAGAAATAAGGGAAAATAGAAGAGAAGAGAGAGTAGAATAATGGAATGGAGAATGGAATTAAATTAAATTAAATTAAATTGAACAGAATATGGAAATTAATAGAAATAGAATAGAAGTGAAGGGAAGAGAAGAGAAGAGAAATAAGGGAAAATAGAAGAGAAGAGAGAGTAGAATAATGGAATGGAGAATAGAATAGAATTAAATTAAATTAAATTGAACAGAATATGGAAATTAATAGAAATAGAAGGGAAGGGAAGATAAGATGATAAGATAAGAAAAGAAAAGAAGATAAGATAAGAGGAAATAGAAGAGAAGAGAGAGTAAAATAATGGAATGGAGAATAGAATAGAAATAGAATAGAATTAAATTAAATTGAACAGAACAGAATATGGAAATTAATAGAAATAGAATAGAAGGGAAGAGAAGAGAAGAAGAAGAGAAGAAAAAGAGAAGAGAAATAAGAGGAAATGCAAGAGAAAAGAGAGTAGAATAATAGAATGGAGAATAGAATAGAAATAGAATAGAAGGGAAGATAAGATGATAAGATAAGATAAGAAAAAATAGAAGAGAAGAGGAAATAGAAGAGAAGAGAGTGTAGAATAATGGAATGGAGAATAGAATAGAAATAGAATAGAATAAACTATAGAATGGAATGGAATAGAATAGAATTGGAAGAGAGGAGAATGAATTGGATGGGATAGAATAGAATAGAATTATTTGTTGGCCAAGTGTGAATGGACACAAGGAATTTGTCTTTGGTGCAGATGCTCTCGGTGTACATCAAGAAAAACAAAATAAAATACATTCATCAAGAATCATAAGATCCAACACTTAGTGACAGTCATAGGTTACTAATAAGCCATCAAATTATACTAGGAGACAAATAAAAACAATACAAATTGAAAGATACAAGCAACATGGTTATAGCCATGAAGTGAGAAGAGAGAGATACGAGGAAGGAAGAGAAGAATAATAGTAATACAGTCATAGTAGATAATTTGACAGTTGTGGGAATTACCATAGTTCTTAAGCAGAGTGATGGCATTCAGCAAAAGCTGCATTCCCCCACCCCAAATTCCCCACTTTCGCTACTTCTTTCCTTTTGTTGATAACTCTCAGCTTTGCCCGTTGCTGTGGTTTTTGGCTGCAAATCCGTGGTATAATTCTATTTATTAAAATAAGTGCAAGAAACAGCTGTAAAAATTGCAGGATTTGAAAATACAGATTGCTGGCTGGGGATTAGCCAGCAGGTGGCACATTAAACCTGCAAAATAGGAATAAAGCCAAATATCGAAATTGGCATTTGAAAGCTCATCCCTGCAGTGACCTGCGTTTTTTTCACATCCAGATGGCTTCACCGCTGTCTCGCATTTATGACGGGTGCAGCGTCCCCGTGTGTGTGTGTGTGTGTGTTTGGGGGGGGGGTGTCCCACGATCCCCTTTTGTGTGTGTGTGTTTGGGGTGTGTGTGTCATGCGATCCCCTTTTGCGACCTTCTGACAAATTATCAGATTCCCCGAACATTTAACCGCTGCTGCGATCCGCTTAACAACGGGGCCAAGGAACGTCGCAGAATGGGAGCCACTTGGGGCTCGATTGTGGCTGCAAGTGGAGGACCAGCCTGGGTGAAATTGTCACGGTTGGGCGTGGCTGAGTAGGACTCGAATTCGTCACACGCTGGTGATGTCGCAAAGGAGTTCCGTTTGCTGGAAGGAAAATAAATAAATAGTTTTTTTTTTGTCCTTTTCTTGACTGCCTGTTTGATCTTTTCATATTTTTCAGGGTGTGGATTGGATAAAGAACAAGGAAGTCCTTCTCCAAAAATTGTTCAGAGGGGGAAAAAAATTGAGAATTATACTGCGTTTCTCAAGGATCACTTTGCCCCTCAATTATGTTTGAAGAGGTTTTTATACAGTTCCTTACTTTACAAATATACCAAACAGCTCTGCAAACTTTTAAAAGAGTTGCGCAAATAGCTTTTACTGCTTTCCTGTTTCCAGTTTTAAACTAAAATCCTTTAAAAGTCCATTTTCCTTTTTAAAAAGAAATGCTTGAAAAGTATTGGCACAAGCAGAACAGTTCGTTTAGTGACCGAAAAAAGGGACGTAGGGCCAGGTTTTCCGCACTCACGACCGTTATTGCTTCCCCGTGATGCAAATTCAGACCCCCCCGTCTCGCATTTATGACGGTCCCCTTGGCGATCTCCTGGATGTGCACATTCCCCTTAACATCGCTTAACAAATGCAGCGATTCGCTTAACGACGACGGCGAGATAGAAAATGGAGCAAAAATGCACGTAAGCAACGTCTCGAAATTTGGGCTGAACGATCGCGGTCGTTAAAACGAGGAACTACTTCCAGAGGGGGGTATTTGAGAGACCGCCTACTGCCAATTACCTCCACTAGACCGATACGATCGCATCGATTAGGCCTCCTCCGAATTCCATCTACTAGCCAGTGCAAACTGGCAACTACCCGGAGGAGAGCCTTCTCGGTGGCTGCTCCGACCCTCTGGAACGAACTCCCCGTGGAGATTCGGACCCTCACCACCCTCCAGTCCTTCTGCGCCGCTTTGAAGATCTGGCTGTCCCGGCTGGCCTGGGGTTAAGATTCCAACCCCACCCGAATTGTGTGACTGTTGTGCTCTCTTTTAATATGTTGTATTGTTTCCATATTGGAATACTGTTTGTCTTTCCCCCACTCCCTTTTTGAATTGTGAGCCGCCCTGAGTCCCCCCAGGGAAAAGGGCGGCATACAAATAAAGGAAATGAAAAAAATAAATAATGAAATGAATGAAAAACAGAGGACAAAGAGCAAAAGAGGACGCCTCGTTTCCTGGAAATGTTGCTAAACGGACCGTGGTAATATTTTCACATCCAACAGTTAGCGATTGTATTCCTCTGACCGCAGACTATTTCAATAAATGTAAACAGAGAGAGAACACAGAAACTCAGAACTATAAACAAACTTTTTAACAGCATATACAGAGGCCAAAGCGTAACCTCCAATTGAGGGGGGAGGGCAGGGGGAGAACCCACAAAATATTCCCAACTTTGTAATTATAACCTCTAGGTGGAAAACCGATGGGCTACATCCTTACGGGACGGCCCCCCAAAACACGGAATTACGTCGCAGGGGAAACGTAAGTTTTTACCGGCTGTTTTTGGACAGATCCGTTTAAGCTTTGGTTCCCGGAAAGGTTTCGGCGTGGGGAGATGGCTAGGAATTTAAGGCTGGGTTATTTGGATGCTGGCGGATTCTGGGAGTTTAGGGTTAGGATGTTTATATACTGGAATGGATTGATTTAGGATTGATTTAAAGGACGCGGTGTGGCTCAGTGGCTAAGACGCTGAGTTTGTCGATCAGAAAAAGGTCGGCAGTTCGGCGGTTCGAATCCCGAGCGCCGCGTAACGGAGGGAGCTCCCGTGACTTGTCCCAGCTTCTGCCAACCGAGCAGTTCGAAAGCACGTAACAAATGCGAGTGGAAAAATAGGGGCCACCTTTGGTGGGAAGGGAATGGCGTTCCGTGCGGCTTCGGGAGTTGAATCACGCCAGCCACATGACCACGGAGACGTCTTCGGACAGCGCCGGCTCTTCGGCTTTGAAACAGAGATGAGCACCGCCCCCTAGAGTCGGGAACAGCGAGCACATCTGTGCGAGGGGAACCTTTTTATGCCTGGGAGTTTAGGGTCAGGACTCAGGGCATAAAGTGGAAGAGGCAACCTTTCCCTCTGACCGAGTCCCATATCTTGGAGAAGGAAGCTTTGTGGCTTCCCTAATTCCTAAAGCGGCATGCAAATCTATTTAAAGAACAACCAGCCCTTCCTTTAAATGCTGACAGATGAAGAAAGACAGAGAAAAATTGAGCGTCACAAAACAGGAACAAAAAACACGCCATTGGAAAGGGTGGAAAAAATGACAGGATGCTAAAACCGAACCAAAAAGGAGAAGGAAGGAAGAGGGAAAATATTTTAGGCTTGTCCGTTGTGCAAATGGCCCATAAAAATTTCCCGTTTGTTCATGGGGGGGAATCGCATGTTGTGTGAATCCAGTTTTTGCTCCCCTGGATTTTTGGCACGTTTGATGAACCCTAACACATTTCAGCTTCGAGATTTATTATCTGGGTTTTTTCACCACGCTGTAGAACATTCCTCAAAGTATGACGATGGGCACCATTCGCTGAACAACCGTGGGACTGGCTTAACAATAGCAGCGATTCACTTAATAACCGGGACAAGGAAGGTCGTAAAGGGATAGCAGTAGCAGTTAGACTTATATACCGCTTCCTAGGGCTTTCAGCCCTCTCTAAGCGGTTTACAGAGTCAGCATATCGCCCCCAACAACAATCCGGGTCCTCATTTCACCCACCTCGGAAGGATGGAAGGCTGAGTCAACCTTGAGCCGGTGAGATTTGAACCGCTGAACTGTCAGTCAGCTGAAGTGGCCTGCAGTACTGCACCCTAACCACTGCGCCACCTCGGAGCAAAATCCCCTTAACCTTCTCGCCCAGCAGGCCTCGTGGTCCTGAGTCAAGGACTCCTTCTACAAGGCCCGGCGAGAAGCCGTCGTGACTTCGAAACGGGTGGTTGTTCAGCCGAGGAACACCGATATAACTTCTAACTCCGGGCCAAGCTGGTTTGAAACAGGCTCAAATTGGAGGCACGTCATGTTACCGGCCCTCATCGTCAAACTGTGCCTGAGCATCGACATAAAACCGTGTCCTACCCACCTCTTGTTCCTTGCCTTGGTTTCAAAGAAACCGAAGAATCAATAACAGAGTTATAAATTCCAAAGAGACGGGCAGCCATATATATATATATATATATATATATATATATATATATATATATATATATATATATATATATATATATATATATATATATATATATATATATATATATATATATATATATATATATATATATATATATATATATATATATATATACACAAACACACAAAAACACACACTCAGGCCTGTTCCCGCAGCTTAAAATAGCAGCTGATTCCGCAAAACCTTTTCACACATTTAGACAAGGAAGTTCTCTTGCAAAGTTCCACTTTTGGCACCGTCTTTTATGCCCAGTTTTTTTTTTAAAGGGCTTTTCCCCAGGATCGAAGGCAAGTGAGGGAATCTTTTTCTGCATTCCAAAAAAATAATCATAAAAAGAAAAGAGATGAATTCTAGGCTGCATCAACAGAGGGAGAGAATCAAGATCACGTGAAGTGTTAATACCACTTTATAAGGCCTTGGGAAGGCCACACTTGGAATATTTGCATCCAGTTTTGGTCGCCACGATGTAGAAAAGATGTGGAGACTCTGGAAAGAGTGCAGAGAAGAGCAACAAAGAGGATGAGGGGACTGGAGGCTCAAACATACGAAGAACGGTTGCAGGAACTGGGAATATGTCTAGTTTAATGAAAAGGAGGACTAGGGGAGACATGATAGCAGTCTTCCAATATCTCAGGGGCTGCCCCAAAGAAGAGGGAGTCAAGCTGTTCTCCAAAGCCCCTGAGGGCAGGACAAGAAGCAATGAATGGAAACTAATCAAGGAGAGAAGCAACTTAGAACCGAGGAGAGATTTCCTGACAGTGAGAACAATTAACCAGTGGAACAGAAGTTGCCTCTAGAAGTTGTAAAATGCTTCAACACTGGAAGTTTTTAAGAAGACGTTGGATAACCGTTTGTCTGAAGTGGTGTAGGGTTTCCTGCCTATGCAGGAGGATTGGATTAGAAGACCTCCAAGGTCCCTTCCAACTCTGTGATTCTATTCTATAAATAGATATCTATGTCTGGTGCCACGCCTGAAGTTGCGCAAGAAAGAAGCGTGATTAATTGTGAAGCTATTTCTGGAATCGTAGAAACCATCAAGGTGTAAAAATGACGTGAGGGCAGATTTATGATTAACAGGACATGAAGTTCTGGGGTGGAGACAGTTTCAGCCCCCTCCTCAGAATTGAAAAGAAAACCCAAAATGCACAGGTACAGTATATGTGGTACTTTGCTCCATAGTAGTAACTAAAACATAAGAAGAACGGTTGCAGGAACTGGGGATGTCTAGTTTAATAGAAAGAAGGACTAGGGGAGACATGATAGCAGGGTTCCAATATCTCAGGGGCTGCACCAAAGAAGAGGGAGTCAAGCTATTCTCCAAAGCCCCTGTGGGTAGGACAAGAAGCAATGGGTGGAAACTAATCAAGGAGAGAAGCAACTTAGAACCGAGGAGGAATTTCCTGACAGTTAGAACAATTAATCAGTGGAACAGAAGTTGCCTCCAGAAGTTGCAAAATGCTCCAACACTGGAAGTTTTAAGAAGACGTTGGATAGCCATTTGTCTGAAATGGTATAGGGTCTCCTGTCTAGGCAGGGGGCTGGACTAGAAGACCTCCAAGGTCCCTTCCAATTCTTTTATTCTATTCTATTTGCAATTATTCTATTCTATTCACAATTCTCTTATTCCTATTCCTATTCCTATTCTATTTCTATTTCTATTCCTATTCCTATTCCATTTCTATTCCTATTATATTCCTATTATATTCCTATTATATTCCTATTCTATCCCTATCCCTATCCCTATCCCTATCCCATTTCTATTTCTAAGAGCCAAGGTGGCGCAGTGGTTAAATGCAGCACTGCAGGCTACTGCTAGATCAGCAGGTCAGCGGTTCAAATCTCTATTCTGTAAGATATGCTCGGAAAAACATACGATACTAACAGAATAACAGAGTAAATGAACGGTTGTAATCCAAGGACTACCAAACCATTTGTTTAATGACCATTCAAAGATGCGACGGTGCCAAAAAAAAATAGAGACCTCTGACTTTTTTTTTCACCCTTAGCGACTTTTCAAACTTTTATGGTGGCATTCCCTATTCCCTCCTCCTTCTACGGAATCTGCTCTTTTGGGGAGAAAAATCCACACAAAATGAGAACGCTCGCAAAGAAAATTGGAAAGGGTTAGAAGGAAATAGATCGAGAGAACATTTTCTGCTCAAGAATAGCCACTAAAAAAGGAGGGAGAAGGGGAGGGAGGGAGAGAGAGAGAAAGAGAGAGAGAGAGAAAGAGAGAGAGAAAGAGGAAGAGAAAGAGAGAGAAAGGGAGAGAAAGAGAGAGAGAAAGAGAGAGAGAGAAAGAGAGAAAGAGAGAAAGAGAGAGACAGAGAGAGAGAGAAAGAGAGAGAGAAAGAGAGAGAGAAAGAGAGAGAGAAAGAGAGAGAGAGAAAAAAAGAGAGTGAGAGAAAAAAAGAGAGAAAGAGAGAGAAAGAGAGAGAGAGAGAGAGAGAGTGATATGGGTGTATCAATGATACATAATTGAAATATCTGAGGGGGAAAATGTTATCAGCTTTGGGTGTGTATATGTACCTGCTGAAAAAATTCCTTTTGTTACGTTGCCAAATTGGCCAGCTCAAAAACATGTTTAAACGGAGCCAGAAGAATAATGATTAAAAAGAAATAATAGTATCAAAAAGACAAATGAAACTGAAAGTTAAGAAATGCGTAAAGTCACGGCACAGAAACCTCATGCAATGAGGATACACTTGTAAAAAATAAATATGTTTGCAGAGGATAATCGCTTGTGCTGAATGAATTGGGTGTTGCTAGAGTTAAGAAAAAAGGGACGCGGTGGCTCAGGGGCTAAGACGCTGAGCTTGTTGATCAGGAAGGTCGTCAGTTCGGCAGTTCGAATCCCCAGCGCGGCGTCACGGAGCGAGCTCCCGTCCCTTGTCCCAGCTTCTGCCAACCTAGCCGTTCGAAAGCAGGTGAAAAATGCAAGTAGAAAAATAGGAGCCACCTTTGGTGGGAAGGAAACAGCCTTCCGTTCGGCTTCGGGAGTTGAATCATGCCGGCCACACGACCCCGGAGACGTCTTCGGACAGCGCTGGCTCTTCGGCTTTGAAACGGAGATGAGCAGCGCCCCCTAGAGTCGGGAACGACTAGCACATATGTGCAAGGGGAATCTTTACCTTTACTTAGAGTTAAGAAAGATTCTGGAGTTTTTTTGGCTTTGGGAGGGAATGGTTTGCAAAGATTAAGTTCCATCCAAGCTTCCCCGCGTCTGATTTATTCTAATTCTCCTGAGGACTAGTGCCTTGGATGTTGGGCAGAAAAGGCCAAATGCATTCATCCAGTTTGGGGAATTTTTTTTTAGGTGGTGGGGGGAAACAAAGTCTGCTCTGAAAGTGAGACCCTCCCGGTGGATTAGAATTGGGGAGGGGGAATTCTGGGAGTTGAAGTCCACCCCTCTGAAAGCGTGCTGGCTGGGGGATTCTGGGAGTTGAAGTCCATCTATCTTAAAGTTGCCAAGAAATAACTTTCTACGGGGAAGTTTCAAGAAGAGCTTAAGGGGTTATATTTATTGTTTTTTCGAACACCAATTTTTCTGTCGGGTGCCACCCATGAGCTGTCATTCTCGGGATCAACAGTTTCACTGGAGTTGCCTTTTCACACTTGGTCCCCCACCCCACCCACCTATCAACACTGCAGGTTTGCATAACATGCAAAAGTGAATCATTCAAGGGCCCACTCTGGGCTCAAGGTTCATGGGATGTGACCCACATGTGCAAAATGGGGAGGAGAGGATCCGTGTGCCAACACATTGAGCTGGAGGGAGGGAGGAAGAAAAGGGGGCATGGAGGGAGGGAGGGAGGGAGGGAGGGAAGGAAGGAAGGAAGGAAGGAAGGAAGGAAGGAGACATGTGAAGATGGTTCCACCACAAAACCGCAGACGACAAAATCACGCTCGACGAAAGCGCGCCTTTGACGTCATCACAGCGCGACAAAAACATTGCGCTGTGATCGATAAATGTAAAAAATAAAGCAAAAACCTTACTCTAACCCCCCCAAACCTAACCCTAAACCTAACCCTAAACCTAACCCTTAACCTAACCCTAAATCTAACCCTAAACGTAACCCTTAACGCTAAACCTAACCCTAACCCTTAACCTAACCCTTAACCTAACCCTAACCCTAAACCTAACGCTAAACGTAACCCTAACGCTCTAAACCTAACCCTAACCCTTAACCTAACCCTTAACCTAACCCTAACCCTAAACCTAAACCTAACCCTTACCTTTATGTGAATCGGCTTGCTTTAATTTTATTTTTATTTCAATTTTTAATTTTTTTTCATCGCGCTGTGATGACGTCAAATGCGCGCTTTCGTCGAGCGCGATTTTGTCGTCCGCGGTTTTGACGGGTCACGGTGAAGACGAATAGATGGGAGGGAGGAAGGAGAGAGGGAGGAAGGAAGGATTGAAAGATAGTGGAGGAAGGAAAGAAGGAAGGAGTCAAGTGAGAAATGGATGGATGGATGGATGGAAGGAAGGATGGAAAGGGAATTAGAGGGAAATGGAAAGAAAGTGGAAGAAGGAAGGAGATAAGTGAAGGATGGATGAAAGGAAGAAGGGAGGAGAGAGGGAGGAAGGAAGGATTGAAAGATAGTGGAGGAAGGAAAGAAGGAAGGAGTCAAGTGAAAAATGGATGGAAGGGAGGAAAGGAAGGAAGGATGGAAAGGGAATTAGAGGGAAGGAAGGATTGAAAGAAAGGGGAAGAAGGAAGGAGATAAGTGAAGGATGGATGAAAGGAAGAAGGGAGGAGAGAGGGAGGAAGGAAGGATTGAAAGATAGTGGAGGAAGGAAAGAAGGAAGGAGTCAAGTGAAAAATGGATGGAAGGGAGGAAAGGAAGGAAGGATGGAAAGGGAATTAGAGGGAAGGAAGGATTGAAAGAAAGGGGAAGAAGGAAGGAGATAAGTGAAGGATGGATGAAAGGAAGAAGGGAGGAGAGAGGGAGGAAGGAAGGATTGAAAGATAGTGGAGGAAAGAAAGAAGGAAGGAGTCAAGTGAAAAATGGATGGGTGGATGGAAGGAAGGATGAAAAGGGAATTAGAGGGAAGGAAGGATTGAAAGAAAGTGGAAGAAGGAAGGAGATAAGTGAAGGATGGATGAAAGGAAGAAGGGAGGAGAGAGGGAGGAGGCAAGTGAAGGATGGATGGGTAGAAGGGAGGAAAGGAAAGAAGGATGGAAGGGGAATTAGAGGGAAGGAAGGATGGAAAGAAAGTGGAAGAAGGAAGAAAGGAAGGGGACAAATGAAGGATGGATGAATGGAAGGAAGAAGGGAGGGAGGGGGGAGGAAGTGATGGATGGATGGATGGAAGGGAGGAAAGGAAGGAAGGATGGAAAGGGAAATAGAGGGAGGTGAGGATTGAAAGAAAGCGGAAGAAGGAAAGAAGGAAGGAGATAAGTGAAGGATGGATGGATGGAAGGGAGGAAAGGAAGGAAAGAAGGAAGGAGGCAAGTGAAGAATGGATGGATGGAAGCAATGGTGGAAGGGGAATTAGAGGGAAGGATTGAAAGATAGTGGAAGAAGGAAGAAAGGAAGGAGACAAGTGAAGGATGGGTGGATGGAAGGAAGAAAGGAGGGAGGAAGGAAGGAAAGAGGCAAGTGAAGGGTGGATGGACGGAAGGAATGATGGAAGGGGAATTAGAGAGAAGGAAGGGTTGAAAGAAAGTGGAGGGAGGGAGAGAGGAAGGAAGGAAGGTCACCAGTGGAGGAATATCAGCTGGATAATTACAGATAGCCCTCAATTTTCTGACCGAGAATTCCTTCCAGGCTGGAGGAAGAACGAAGCTCCCAGGGGTGTGAAAAACGGAGGACAGCTCTCCCCTCCCCTCCTTCATCCTCGGCTGGAGCTAATAAAACTTCCCTTGAAGCTGGAAAGGGGGAAACCTTGGGAGGAGGAGGAGGAGGAGGAGGAGGAGGAGGAGGAGGAGGAGGAGGAGGAGGGCGGCTCCCCCGACTGACCCCCCCGTCCCCAAGGCTGCTGCCTTGCAGGAGAGCCAGATGCCCTTGGGACCCTCGGCTGATAAGCAGCAGGACGTCAGGGGGGCCCTTGAATTGCCCAGCACTCAGGGTCACCCTGGGGTCTCCCATCCTCCCGCCCGGGATGAGTTCAGGATGTTCCTGAGAGAGGGAGGGAAAGGAGAAAGGGGGAAAGGAAGGGAAATAGGGAAGGGAAGAGAACAGAGGAGGAGAGTTGGAAGGAATAGAATAGAATTAGAGCAGAATAGAATAGAATAATGGAATGGAGAATAGAATAGAATATAGAGTAAAATATAGAGTAGAGTAGAGTAGAGTAGAGTAGAGTAGAATAGAATAGAATATAGAGTAAAATATAGAATAGAATAGAATAGAATAGAATATAGAGTAAAATATAGAATAGAATAGAATAGACTAGAATAGAATATAGAGTAAAATATAGAGTAGAGTAGAGTAGAATAGAATAGAATATAGAGTAAAATATAGAATAGAATAGAATAGAATATAGAGTAAAATATAGAGTAGAGTAGAGTAGAATAGAATAGAATAGAATATAGAGTAAAATATAGAGTAGAGTAGAGTAGAATAGAATAGAATATAGAGTAAAATATAGAATAGAATAGAATAGAATATAGAGTAAAATATAGAGTAGAGTAGAGTAGAATAGAATAGAATAGAATATAGAGTAAAATATAGAGTAGAGTAGAGTAGAATAGAATAGAATATAGAGTAAAATATAGAATAGAATAGAATAGAATATAGAGTAAAATATAGAGTAGAGTAGAGTAGAATAGAATAGAATATAGAGTAAAATATAGAATAGAATAGAATAGAATATAGAGTAAAATATAGAGTAGAGTAGAATAGAATAGAATATAGAGTAAAATATAGAGTAGAATAGAATAGAATAGAATATAGAGTAAAATATAGAGTAGAATAGAATAGAATAGAATATAGAGTAAAATATAGAGTAGAATAGAATAGAATAGAATATAGAGTAAAATATAGAGTAGAATAGAATAGAATATAGAGTAAAATATAGAATAGAATAGAATATAGAGTAAAATATAGAGTGAGTAGAGTAGAATAGAGTAGAGTAGAGTAGAGTAGAATAGAATAGAATAGAATAGAAAATAGATGGATGGATGATGGATGGATGGAAGGAAGGAAGGAAGGAAGGAGCATAAGGGAAGGGAAGGAGGGGGGATAGAAGGAAGGAGGGAGCAGAAAGAGAGGGAGGGAAGAAAGGAGCAGAGGGGAAGGGAGAGAGGGAGGAAGGAGGGAAGGAGAGAGGGAAGGAAAGAGGGAAGGAGCAAAAGGAAAGGGAGGGAGAATGGAGCAGAAGGCAAGGAGAGAGGGAGGATGGAAGGAAGGAAGGAGCAGAAGGGAAGGAGAGAGGGAGAGAGGATGGATGGATGGGTGGATGGATGGAAGAAAGGAGCAGAAGGGAAGGGAGGGAGGAGCAGAAGGGAGGAAGGACGGATGGAAGGAAGATACAGAAGGAAATTGAAGGAGCAGAAGGGAATGGAGGGGGAAAGGAAGGGAGGGAGGGAGGGGAGGGCACCAGAGTGAGAAGCCCAATTTGAAGGCAAAGGGGAGAAGTCGAACGGAAGCCAGATCAGCAGCCCTCCGTTGGCACGGCATTCCTCCTGCCAACCACGCCTTCCAAGCACTGGTCCTTTTCTGCGCCATTCACGATGGCATCACCTACCCGCCCTCTTCACAAACAACAGGACTCAGCCTCGAGATAAGAGTCACCAACTTCGAGATTATTTCAGCGTCCTTGTGGGAAAGCAGGACTTCCACTCTCCCATGCCCCCACCCCAAATCTCTGGACTGCAAAGGTTGAACCCTTCTCCCCCCCCCCCGACAACGGGAGCCATTTAACCTTCTAGGGTTTCCAGTCTGGGCCCTGGGGGGGTTGGACTAGATGACCTTCAAGGTACCTCCCCACTCTTGTTATTCTTTTATTATTCTGTTCTTCCGACGTTGTGGGAGCTTCATCCCTGGGAAGCTTTCAACTCAGAGACCGGACCACCATCGGTCAGAAACAGTGTAGGGGGGTCTCCTGTTTGGGCCCCGGGGGTTGGACTAGATGACCCCACAAGGTCCCTTCTGACTCTTGTCACTCGATATATCTATATATTGGGGAAGAGAAAATTCTCCTTCCTCACCCTGAAATCCCCGGGGTGAGGGGAAAAAAAATAAGAAAGAGCTCGATTTGCCACTGGCGTCGAATGGGGCCTTCTCGGGACTGGAATAGAGCCTCCACGCTCAGGGGCAGTCTACCTCTGCTTAAGCGGCTGTATATATAGCAAGCCCCTATTTCCTGGGTGGGGGGCTTTTCCCCCCCTGTGTTGCTGGGGCAGGGGGGGGAGAGGAATCTTCGGTGTTGTTTTTCAATAGTTGCTTTTTTCATCCATTGGACTTTGGCTGTTCTTTCAAACACCGCATGAGGCCGTCGGAAAGGAGGGGTAGGGGGGCTCCGTTGTCCTGCTCTTAAATCCCGTTGGGCAAGGCCAGATCTGGGGCTATCAGAGCAAGCGGGGAGGGGGACGTGGGGACAGGAGGGGGGGGGGGTAGACACGTCCGACTTGCTACAGGGAGGCTGGCCGTCCTTGGATTTCTCCCCAGAGAGTCTGAACACACAACCACAGTGGGATTCCTTGAGAAACTGAAGGAGGGAGGAAAAGGGAGGGAGGAAAGAAGGGGAAAAAAGATGGAAGAAAGGAAGGGAGGGGAGGAAAGAGGGAGGGAGGGAAAGGAAGGAAAAGAGGAAGGGAGGAAGGAAAAGGGAGGGAGGAAAGAAGGGAAAAAAAGATGGAAGAAAGGAAGGGAGGGGGAGGAAAGAGGGAGGGAGGGAAAGGAAGGAAAAGAGGAAGGGAGGAAGGAAAAGGGAGATAGGAAAGGGGGAGGAAAGAAGGGAAGAGGGAAAAGGGTTGGAAGAAGAAGGAAGAAAAAGGGAGAGGAAAGGTAGAGGAAGAAGAGAGGGAGGGAGAGGGAGGGTGGGTGGGAGGAAGAAGGAAGGAAGGGAGAGGGGGAAATGAGAGGAGGCAGCGAGGGAGGGGGGAGAAGGTTATGGAGGGAGGGAGGAGGGGAAAGGAGAGGGAGGGAGAGAGGGATGGAAGGAAGGGAAAGGGAGAGAAGGATGGATGGATGATGGATAGGGGGAGGAAGGAAGGAAAGAAGAAAGGAAGGGAAAGGGAAGAAGGAAGGAAGGATGGAAGAGGGAAGAAGGAAGGAAAGAAGAAAGGAAGGGAAAGGGAAGAAGGAAGGAAGGATGGAAGAGGGAGGAAGGAAGGAAAGAAGAAAGGAAGGGAAAGGGAAGAAGGAAGGAAGGATGGAAGAGGAAGAAGGAAGGAAGGAAGATGGATAAATGGATGAATGGAAGAGGAAGAAGGAAGGGAAAGGGAAAAGGGAAGTATGGATGGATGGAAAAGGGAGGGAGGAAGGAAAGAAGAAAGGAAGGGAAAGGGAGGAAGGAAGGAAGGAAGGATGGATGGATGGATGGATGGATAGAAGACGGAGGGCGGAGGGAATGAAGGAAAGAAGAAAGGAAGGGAAAGGGAAGAAGGAAGGATGGATGGATGGATGGATGGATGGAAGGGAAGGAAGAAGGAAGGAAGGAAGGAAAGATAGATCTTCTCCATCTGCCTTGAACTGCTTTCTGGTATCAGCAGACCCTCCTGATGAGATCATTAGTCCTTTCCTGGGAACAAAAATATATATATGCAAAATGGAAGAATTGAAATATGCCATTCCGGGATTTTACAACCTCATGAATCAGTATTTATTTATTTTTAAGGTGTTGCTGCCTCTTACTTTTTTATGTGCCTCACTCCTTGGGCACAGCTGGAAGGCACCGTTTCTTCCCAGGCCTTGAGGACTAGGAACTTAGCGAAAGGGACAGAGAGAGAGAGAGAGCCTCCAGCTGCCCCACAAACACACCCTGTCCTTTCTGGAGTCCATTTGGAAAAAAGTGCCCCTTGTTCAATGCACACGAAGTGCCCATTAAGTGCCCCTAAATCAAGACAAGGGGTGCCCACCGTAATCTGCAAAAAACCCAACCGACGGGTTGAAAACCGGTGGAGCTCGTGGCCTGCAAGAACAACCGGTCCTCGGAAAGACGACGGACGGACCAGGGGAAGCATCGGCTTTATTGGTTTTTATTCGCTGGATCCCCCTCGACGTTTGTTCCCCGATCCTAATCGGAAATACACGGGGTTTTTTCTCGAGAAAAGGAAGGAAGGAGAAAGAGAAAGAAAGAAAGAAAGAAAGAAAGAAAGAAAGAAAGAAAGGGAGAAGGTGGGAGGCAGAGAGGAAGCTTGTGCAGAGGAAGGAGTGGGGTTGGACTAGAAGACCTCCAAGGTCCCTTCCAACTCTCTTATTCTGTTGAAAGAAAGGAGAAAGGAAGGAAGAAGAAAGAAAAAGAAAGAAAGAAAGAAAGAAAGAAAGAAAGAAAGAGAGAAGGTGGGAGGCAGAGAGGGAGTGTGTGCGGAGGAGGGCGCGGGGTTGGACTAGAAGACCTCCAAGGTCCCTTCCAACTCTCTTATTCTGTTGAAAGAAAGGAGAAAGGAAGGAAGAAGAAAGAGAAAGAAAGAAAGAAAGAAAGAAAGAAAGAGAGAAGGTGGGAGGCAGAGAGGAAGCTTGTGCAGAGGAAGGAGTAGGGTTGGACTAGAAGACCTCCAAGGTCCCTTCCAACTCTCTTATTCTGTTGAAAGAAAGGAGAAAGGAAGGAAGAAGAAAGAGAAAGAAAGAAAGAAAGAAAGAAAGAAAGAAAGAAAGAGAGAGGGAAGGTGGGAGGCAGAGAGGGAGTGTGTGCGGAGGAAGGAGTGGGGTTGGACTAGAAGACCTCCAAGGTCCCTTCCAACTCTCTTATTCTGTTGAAAGAAAGGAGAAAGGAAGGAAGAAGAGAAAGAAAGAAAGAAAGAAAGAAAGAAAGAAAGAAAGAAAGAAAGAAAGAAAGAAAGAAAGAAAGGGAGAAGGTGGGAGGCAGAGAGGGAGTGTGTGCAGAGGAAGGAGTAGGGTTGGACTAGAAGACCTCCAAGGTCCCTTCCAACTCTCTTATTCTGTTGAAAGAAAGGAGAAAGGAAGGAAGAAGAAAGAGAAAGAAAGAAAGAAAGAAAGAAAGAAAGAAAGAGAGAGGGAAGGTGGGAGGCAGAGAGGGAGTGTGTGCGGAGGAAGGAGTGGGGTTGGACTAGAAGACCTCCAAGGTCCCTTCCAACTCTCTTATTCTGTTGAAAGAAAGGAGAAAGGAAGGAAGAAGAGAAAGAAAGAAAGAAAGAAAGAAAGAAAGAAAGAAAGAAAGAAAGAAAGAAAGAAAGGGAGAAGGTGGGAGGCAGAGAGGGAGTGTGTGCAGAGGAAGGAGTAGGGTTGGACTAGAAGACCTCCAAGGTCCCTTCCAACTCGGTTCTTCTATTCCATTCTAAAATTGAGAAGTCATCCGCTTGCTGGTGTCAGATCTCCTTCCCTGGACCTGCCCCCTGGGTGTGGCCTGCCTCTCACCTGGGCTCAGGTGCCTCTCTCTTATATACCTCACCCACCCAACCTTCCCTTCAGAATAACTCTGCAGCGAAGAGCAAAAGAACTCCGATCCGGGGAGATCCCACCATCCCTCGGGGATCATGGCTTGGATTCTCCTCCTGATAAACCTGGGCTTGATGGCCCTGGCAGGTGAGAGGGACTGGCAAAGGTGCGGGGAAGGAATTAGAGGGAGGGTCAGCCCGGTACGTAGACAGGATCTCCCCCACACACACCTGGGAAAGCAGATCTCGGACAATAGATCTCTTCTCCCTCCCTGTATTTATTTCCCTTTTTTCTGGGTATCCCCCCCCCTCCCCAAATCACTCCGAATTAAATTAAAACTAAAAACTGAATTAAATTAAAATCCGTTCGGGATACCAGTGTGGGAATCGTTCCAGGTGGATGCAAAAGGATCTTGGCCACCACGCAGGCAAGGGAAAGGAGGGGGGATTGAAGGGGGTTTGGGGGGGGGGGTAAGGAAAGGAAATTGGGGAGGGGGGAGAGCATTTCGGTGCGGCTTTGAAAATGTCCTTCCTTGCGTGGCAAAGCCAAAGTTTTTTTTATTTCCCTTCCTTCCTTTTCGACGCGTTTAAAAGCTTTGTTCGATGTACCTTGAAAGTTGCTTGAAAGTGGCTAAAAATATATCTTTAAACACTCCCCCCCCTCCTTCCCCGTCCAGCCAGCCCCCCCTCCCTCTTACACACCTTTACCTGAGCGGCCCCCATCCACCTGTTTCTGCATGGCACGAAAAGCAAAGTTTTGCAAATCATTTCAGATTTTCTTCCTCCCGTTTTCATTTCGTTTCGAGAAATTTCCCCCAGTTGCAAATTGAGGGGTTTCCTGCCTTGGGATTACAACCGTCCTTGACTTACGACCATAATGGAGGCTCCCCCCCCCCCTACATCGTCTCTGCTGGCGATAGGAGACGTGTCTTGCCTCTTCTCTGGCTGCCGCAGGGGGAAAAATAATTGTCGCAAGGTTGGTTAAGCGACTCACACGGTTGTTAAGCGAATCGGGGCAGCACCGTTGGTCACAAGGCGCTACGGCCATCGTAAATACGAGTCACTTGGCTTGAATTCTGATGAGGGGATGCTGCAGCGGTCATTAAATGGGAAAAACTTTTTTCAGCGCTGTTGTCCGTTTGGACGGTCGCTAAATGAACTGTCGTAAGTTGAGAACTACCTGTAGTATCTTTTAAAAGGGGTTTTGGGGGGTCAGAGCTGAGAAACTGGGCTTTTTTGGGAGGGAAATAAAAACAGAATTGAATAGGGTGGCTAGGACACTGAGCTTGTCAGTGGCTAGGACACTGAGCTTGTCGATCAGAAAGTTCGGCAGTTGGGCGGTTCGAATCCTGAGCACCGCTTAACGGAGTGAGCTCCCGTGACTTGTCCCAGCTTCTGCCAACCGAGCCGTTCGAAAGCACGTTAAAAAATGCAAGTAGAAAAATAGGAGCCACCGTTGGTGGGAAGGGAACGGCGCTCCGTGCGCCTTCGGCGTTGAGTCGTGCCGGCCACATGACCACGGAGACGTCTTCGGACAGCGCTGGCTCTCCGGCTTAGAAACGGAGATGAGCAGCGCCCCCTAGAGTTGGGAATGACTAGCCACATACGTGCGAACGGAAGTTTTTCCTTTTACCTTTAAAACAGAATTGGGAAGGAAAGGAAGTGGGTTGGACTAGATGACCTACGAGGGCCCTTCCAACTCTTGTTCATCCCATCTAATCAGGAGTTGGAAATACACCGTTTCTGGTGATGGAAGGCAAGATAATATACATTTTTTTCACCCTCAAGAATCCCCGGCCTTCCCACACAGTGTTTGAATTCCCTTTTATCTGAATTCCTGGGCACAGGATGAGACCTTCCACTCCGCAAATTAAAAGATGAAAGCAAAGGAGACGTAATTTAGCATCCGAAGCTGCCTGTGGGAACAAATTTGGCTTTTGGTTTCCATTTCTTTGAGCTGGCACAGGTAGTAGGCGTTATACAAAGCCTCCTGCTCCGATCTAAGCTAATGATTGAATAGAAAACAGAACAGGGTACAGAATAACAGAGCTGGAAGGGACCTTGGAGGTCTTCTAGACGAGCCCCCTGCTCAGAATATAGAATAGCAGAGCTGGAAGGGACCTTGGAGGTCTTCTGGTCCAACCCCCTGCTCAGAAGATAGAATAACAGAGCTGGAAGGGACCTTCGAGGTCTTCTGGTCCAACCCCCTGCTCAGAATACAGAATAACAGACTTCGGAGGGACCTTAGAGGTCTTCTAGTCTGACCCCCTGCTCAGAAGACAGGATAACAGAGCTGGAAGGGACCTTGGATGTCTTCTAGTCCAACCCCCTGCTCAGATTATAGAATAACAGATTTAGGAGGGACCTTGGAGGTCTTCTAGTCCAACCCCTGGCTCAGAAGACAGAATAAGAGCTGGAAGGGACCTTGGAGGTCTTCTAGCCTGACCCCCTGCTCAGAATACAGAATAACAGACTTAGGAAGAACTTTAGAGGTCTTCTAGTCTGACTCCCTGCTCAGAAGACAGAATAACAGAGCTGAAAGGGACCTTGGAGGTCTTCTAGTCCAACCCCCTGCTCAGATTATAGAATAACGGACTTCAGAGGGACCTTAGAGCAGTGTTTTTCAACCTTTTTTGTGCAAAGGCACACTTTTTTCATGAAAAAAATCACGAGGCACACCACCATTAGAAAATGTTTAAAAAATTTAACTCTGTGCCTATATTGACTATATATAAAGTAATTTTCCCACGGCACACCTTACACTATGTCACGGCACACTAGTGTGCCGCGGCACAGTGGTTGAAAAACACTGCCTTAGAGGTCTTCTAGTCTGACCCCCTGCTCAGAATATAGAACAACAGACTTAGAAGTGACCTTAGAGGTCTTCTAGTCTGACCCCCCTGCTCAGAATATAGAACAACAGACTTAGAAGTGACCTTAGAGGTCTTCTAGTCTGACCCCCCTGCTCAGATTATAGAATAACAGA
This sequence comes from Thamnophis sirtalis, assembly GCF_051295495.1. Classification (NCBI taxonomy): domain Eukaryota; kingdom Metazoa; phylum Chordata; class Lepidosauria; order Squamata; family Natricidae; genus Thamnophis; species Thamnophis sirtalis. Next base: position 41,898,950 of record NW_028261382.1, on the reverse strand, counting down.
TTTAGGAGGGACCTTGGAGGTCTTCTAGTCCAGCCCCCTGCTCAGATAGGAGCCCCTGTTTATTCAGGAAGGATTTTATTTGCCATTCCTCTCACAACAAACAAAAATTTGGATACACCCAATTTAAGAGATCAACTGCTTCCTCATAACTTTGGCTTAGTTAGATATTTCTACTCCAGGGGTGTAAAAATTGCTCAGGGTATCAAAAGTTGGTTGGGAACTCCCTTTCTACACAAGTCATGAAAGGCGGGAATAAAATTTTAATCAATCAATAATTTTAAAAAATAGAGATAAGACTTCCCGGTGCTTTCCAGATCTGCGGTCGTTAAATGAATTGTTGTAAGTCGAGGACTACCTGGGTTTCATCCATCTCTCTCTCTCTCTCTCTCTATCTCACCCGACTTTCCGTTGCTACGCGAGACGTTGTTTTAGTGAGTCTTGCCCCATTTTGCGACTTTTCACGCCACCGTTGTTAAGCGAATTTATTAACAACACGGTCGTTGAGCGAATCTGTCTCCCCCCCCCCCCCATTGACTTCGCTGGTCAGGAGGTCGCAAAAGGGGAATCAGGTTGCGACCATCAAAAATATGACTCCGTTGCTAAAAGCGTTCCAATTTTGAGGCCGCGATGGTGATGTGTGTGAAAATCCATCCGAAGTCGTCTTTTTTCCAGCGCCGTTGTAACTTCAAACGGTCACTAAGCGAGGTGTCGTATGCCGAGGACTTTCTGTACACCCAAAGAACAGAGGAGGAGAATTTAATTCTGGTTTTGTTACTGAAGGGGAGGCGAGCCAAGTTTTCAGCAGCTGTGATCAATCTGGCTGCGTCTGGCTGCCTTGAACTGGTGTGAAAGTCGGAGGAACTAGAAAAGGCAGGCTACGTAACCCAGGAGGAAGTTACTCACAATAGCAGCCTGCGTGAACTCTGTCCTTTCCACGTCTACAAGACTCTAAAAAAGCATGAAATGAACAAATATATACATAGACAAAGCTATGAAGATAGGTAGGTAGGTAGGTAGGTAGGTAGGTAGGTAGGTAGGTAGGTAGGTAGATAGGTAGATGATAGATAGATAGATAGATAGATAGATAGATAGATAGATAGATAGATAGATAGATAGATAGATAGATAGATATTTAGATAGATAAGATAGATAAATATTTAGATAGATAGATAAAGATAGATAAGATAGATAGATAGATAGATAGATAGATAGATAGATAGATAGATAGATAGATAGATAGATAGATAGATAGATAGATAGATAAGATAGATAGATAGATAGATAGATAGATAGATAGATAGATAGATAAGATAGATATTTAGATAGATAAGATAGATAAATATTTAGATAGATAGATAAAGATAGATAAGATAGATAGATAGATAGATAGATAGATAGATAGATAGATAGATAGATAGATAGATAGATAGATAGATAGATAGATATTTAGATAGATAAGATAGATGGATAGATAGATACGACCGTGCAGCGTCTCCATGGGACGCTTGGCCACTGACTCGCATATACGACGGTGGCAGTGTCCCCTTTGGTGGCCTTCTGACAAGCAAAGTCAGTGGGGAAGCCAGATTCAGTTAATGACGGTGTTACTAACACAACAAATGCAGCGATTCAGGTAACAACTGTGGCAAGGAAGGTTGTAGAAAGGGGGAAAGCTCACTTAATGGCTGTCTCATTTAGCAACAGAAATTCTGGCCGCCATTGTGGTCATAGTCGAGAACAGCCTGCACATGGTTTGAAATCAAAGGGAAGACTTCCTCTATACATGCTAAGGCCTCCTGCCGCATACCTCCCAACGACCAACAAGATCGCACAGGTTGGGCCTCCTCCGGGTGCCGTCGACCGGACAATGCCGGCTGGCGGCCCCCCGGGGCAGGGCCTTCTCTGTAGCTGCGCCAGCCCTGTGGAACGATCTACCCGCAGAGATCCGGACCCTCACCACCCTCCCGGCCTTCCGTACAGCCGCCAAGACCCGGCTGTTCCGGCAGGCCTGGGGCTGTTGATCAATGTCCAGCCCCACTTAGACAGAATGGATGGTGTGTAATTTTAACAATTGTATTTTTACCTTTCAATTTTTAAATGCTTTTTATTTTGTCTGTAAGCCACCCAGGAAGTGGGCGGCATACAAATTTTATTAAATTGAAATTGAAATTGAAATTTCTGGCAGGTGATTAAAATTTATTTTTATACTCTTTCTTTCTTCACAAGAAACAACCAGATCAAACTCTACAACGGAGATCACATCAAAACCCCTACCTGAAACGAACCCCAACACAATCAGCATTCACAATACAACTAACCGGACAATCCCACACTCCACAACGGGGATCACATCAAAACCCCTACCTGAAACGAACCCCAACACAATCAGCATTCACAATACAACTAACCGGACAATCCCACACTCCACAACGGGGATCACATCAAAACCCCTACCTGAAACGAACCCCAACACAATCAGCATTCACAGTACAACTAACCGGACAATCCCACACTCCACAACGGGGATCACATCAACACCACCACCTGAAACGAACCCCAACACAATCAGCATTCACAGTACAACCAACCGGACAATCCCACACTCCACAACAGGGATCACATCAAAACCCCTACCTGAAACGAACCCCAACACAATCAGCATTCACAGTACAACCAACCGGACAATCCCACACTCCACAACAGGGATCACATCAAAACCCCTACCTGAAACGAACCCCAACACAATCAGCATTCACAGTACAACCAACCGGACAATCCCACACTCCACAACGGGGATCACATCAAAACCCCTACCTGAAACGAACCCCAACACAATCAGCATTCACAGTACAACCAACCGGACAATCCCACACTCCACAACGGGGATCACATCAACACCCGCACCTGAAACGAACCCCAACACAATCAGCATTCACAGTACAACTAACCGGACAATCCCACACTCCACAACGGGGATCACATCAAAACCCCTACCTGAAACGAACCCCAACACTATCAGCATTCACAGTACAACTAACCGGACAATCCCACACTCCACAACGGGGATCATATCAACACCCGCACCTGAAACGAACCCCAACACAATCAGCATTCACAGTACAACTAACCGGACAATCCCACACTCCACAACGGGGATCACATCAAAACCCCTACCTGAAACGAACCCCAACACAATCAGCATTCACAGTACAACCAACCGGACAATCCCACACTCCACAACGGGGATCACATCAAAACCCCTACCTGAAACGAACCCCAACACAATCAGCATTCACAGTACAACCAACCGGACAATCCCACACTCCACAACGGGGATCACATCAAAACCCCTACCTGAAACGAACCCCAACACAATCAGCATTCACAGTACAACCAACCGGACAATCCCACACTCCACAACGGGGATCACATCAACACCCGCACCTGAAACGAACCCCAACACTATCAGCATTCACAGTACAACCAACCGGACACCCCCACACTCCACAACGGGGATCACATCAAAACCCCTACCTGAAACGAACCCCAACACAATCAGCATTCACAGTACAACCAACCGGACAATCCCACACTCCACAACGGGGATCACATCAACACCCGCACCTGAAACGAACCCCAACACAGTCAGCATTCACAGTACAACCAACCGGACAATCCCACACTCCACAACAGGGATCACATCAAAACCCCTACCTGAAACGAACCCCAACACAATCAGCATTCACAGTACAACCAACCGGACAATCCCACACTCCACAACGGGGATCACATCAAAACCCCTACCTGAAACGAACCCCAACACAATCAGCATTCACAGTACAACTAACTGGGCACCCCCACACTCCACAACGGGGATCACATCAAAACCCCTACCTGAAACGAACCCCAACACAATCAGCATTCACAGTACAACTAACCGGACACCCCCACATTCCACAAAGGGGATCACATCAACACCCGCACCTGAAACGAATCCCAACACAATCAGCATTCACAGTACAACTAACCGGACACCCCCACACTCCACAACGGGGATCACATCAAAACCCCTACCTGAAACGAACCCCAACACAATCAGCATTCACAGTACAACTAATCGGACACCCCCACACTCCACAACAGGGATCACATCAACACCCGCACCTGAAACGAACCCCAACACAATCAGCATTCACAGTACAACCAACCGGACACCCCCACACTCCACAACGGGGATCACATCAACACCCGCACCTGAAACGAACCCCAACACAATCAGCGTTCACAGTACAACCAACCGGACACCCCCACACTCCACAACGGGGATCACATCAACCAACCGGACACCGCCAGCCTCCCACTCGACCACTAGGACGATAAAGTCAACTCCACAAACACCTCCTCCTCCAACAAGACCTCCCGTTGCCGTTTTTAACACCAACTTTCACATCACCAATAAAGAGTTCAATTCCAGCTTACAAAACCCAAACAGCTCCTATTATCAGGAACTGAACCAAACCATTGGAACAATGGTGAGTATTGCATGGCAGTTTAAAATCTCTACTGTCAATTGGACTATTTCTACACAGTGACATTCGGGGGGAGTTGGGAGGCGGGGTTATCTTGTGGCCAGCCAGGATGTGGTGGATTTTAAATCCAGCTATGGGAAGCCCACTCACCCTTCCTCTAAAAGTTCATTTGAAATGATGCCCCCTCCCACCCAAAATGGGGAAAACACGACAACGGCCAACTTTGGGAGACGCTAATTGAGACTGTTCAGAATGTTCTAGAATTTCGTCCCGCTGAAAAAGAGAAATCGTTTTTTTAAATATAAATCTGCCTATAAGTTTAACACTTGGCAAACTTTTCAGATTGGCGGACTTCAACTCCCAGAATTCCCCAGCCAGGCTCCACCCACCCTCGTTCTAAATGGAATTCTGGGAGTTGAAGTCTTCAAAACGTTGCCAGATTTGGGAAGACTCCTGCTTTAACCTGTGCAAAATCTGACGAGGTTGTGAGTTCGATCCTAGCTAGGGGCAAATGTTGGGGGGTCTCCTACTTGGAGACTAGATGAGGGGTTGGACTAGATGACCTTCAAGGTCCCTTCCAACTCTTGTTCATCTGTCTCTAAAGACGGTGAGGTCTTTTCTGGTGGGGGGGAGGGCTCTGATTTTAAACGATGGCCGATGGCGAATTCTGGGAGTTAAAAGTTGCCCACAACCTATTCTGCATTCAATTCAGAGAATTGAGGGCCACAAAGTTTAAAAAGTTGCCAAGAAACTCTCTAAATCATCATTTTAAAATGGTGGGAAATTAAGAAAGCAGTTATATTTTGAATGCCAAGATGCTACGTCTGTTTCTAACCCAACTCCTTCCTTCCTTTCTTCCTTCCTTTCTTTTCTTTCTTTCCCTTTCTTTCCCCTTTCCTCCTCCTCCATCCCTTCTACCCTCTTTCTTTTCTTTGTTTCTCCCCTCTCCCTCCCTTCCTCCCTCCCTCCTTCTCTTTCTTTCTTTCCATCCTGTCTTCCTCCTTCCTTTTTTTTTCCTTTTTCTTTCCACAGTATAACAACCTGTACAACTGTAGCAAGGGGTGCGACTTCGGTTATAGAGGTTACGAAATCATCTCATTCAGGTATGGGAAAAAATTAAAAAGAAACCCTTAAATTTTGGGGGGGTCACAGGTCAAAGGCGGCGGCAGAACATAAACAGCCGGGGCAACAGAATCTTCCCTAGAGTCGTTTAAATAACTCCAAGGCATTGCACGCCCAAATACCATGAATTTAGCTGCCCAAATAACATTATTTGATTTTACTGCGTATGAAAATTCCATTACTAAGCAAACAGGGCGTTGCCTGGGTACAAATATCATCCTAGCTGCCGTTAACAAATGTAAAATCAGATCTGCCTTTTCCTTCTTCTTATACGTTCCCGGGAAGATGCCCGACCCCAAAAAAACACGTCTTCGCTTTCTTTTCTTTTTTTAAACCGTCAGCCCAGGTTCGGTGGCGGTGGCATCGAAACTGTCTTTCGAAGGGACAAATGCCCCTACATCAGAAAGCCAGGTCGCGAAAATTTTGAAGGAGACAGACCCCGAGTCCACGGCAGGGCTAAACTTAACCAGAGTGGAAGGTAAGGATAACGCTTGTAGAAATAGGATGGGGTGGGGAATTTAAACAAAATATACAGGTTGTCCTTGGGGTGAGAGAACTCTTCTTTCTCTCGCCGTCTTCCCGCACGATTTCCAGGCAAAACTGATTCACACACACCCTTCCTTTCTTCTTTGCAGTGAGTGCCATCAACACATCAACACCCCCACCTGATAACAACACCAACGCAACCACCATTCAGACTACAACTAGCCGGACACCCTCACACTCCACAACGGGGATCACATCAACACCCCCACCTGACAAGAACACCAACGCAACCACCATTCAGACTACAACTAGCCGGACACCCTCAAACTCCACAACGGACAAGAACACCAACGCAACCACCATTCAGACTACAACTAGCCGGACACCCTCAAACTCCACAACGGGGATCACATCAACACCCCCACCTGACAAGAACACCAACGCAACCACCATTCAGACTACAACTAGCCGGACACCCTCACATTCCACAACGGACAAGAACACCAACGCAACCACCATTCAGACTACAACTAGCCGGACACCCTCACACTCCACAACGGGGATCACATCAACACCCCCACCTGACAAGAACACCAACGCAACCACCATTCAGACTACAACTAACCAGACACCCTCACATTCCACAACGGACAAGAACACCAACGCAACCACCATTCAGACTACAACTAGCCGGACACCCTCACACTCCACAACGGGGATCACATCAACACCCCCACCTGACAAGAACACCAACGCAACCACCATTCAGACTACAACTAACCAGACACCCTCAAACTCCACAACGGGGATCACATCAACACCCCCACCTGACAAGAACACCAACGCAACCACCATTCAGACTACAACTAACCGGACACCCTCAAACTCCACAACGGGGATCACATCAACACCCCCACCTGACAAGAACACCAACGCAACCACCATTCAGACTACAACTAACCAGACACCCTCAAACTCCACAACGGGGATCACATCAACACCCCCACCTGACAAGAACACCAACGCAACCACCATTCAGACTACAACTAGCCGGACACCCTCACACTCCACAACGGGGATCATATCAACACCCCCACCTGACAAGAACACCAACGCAACCACCATTCAGACTACAACTAACCAGACACCCTCAAACTCCACAACGGGGATCACATCAACACCCCCACCTGACAAGAACACCAACGCAACCACCATTCAGACTACAACTAACCGGACACCCTCAAACTCCACAACGGGGATCACATCAACACCCCCACCTGACAAGAACACCAACGCAACCACCATTCAGACTACAACTAACCGGACACCCTCAAACTCCACAACGGGGATCACATCAACACCCCCACCTGACAAGAACACCAACACAACCACCATTCAGACTACAACTAACCGGACACCCTCAAACTCCACAACGGGGATCACATCAACACCCCCACCTGACAAGAACACCAACACAACCACCATTCAGACTACAACTAACCGGACACCCTCACACTCCACAACGGGGATCACATCAACACCCCCACCTGACAAGAACACCAACGCAACCACCATTCAGACTACAACTAACCAGACACCCTCAAACTCCACAACGGGGATCACATCAACACACCCACCTGACAAGAACACCAACGCAACCACCATTCAGACTACAACTAACTGGACACCCTCACACTCCACAACGGGGATCACATCAACACCCCCACCTGACAAGAACACCAACGCAACCACCATTCAGACTACAACTAACCGGACACCCTCAAACTCCACAACGGGGATCACATCAACACCCCCACCTGACAAGAACACCAACGCAACCACCATTCAGACTACAACTAACCGGACACCCTCAAACTCCACAACGGGGATCACATCAACACCCCCACCTGACAAGAACACCAACGCAACCACCATTCAGACTACAACTAACCGGACACCCTCACACTCCACAACGGGGATCACATCAACACCCCCACCTGACAAGAACACCAACGCAACCACCATTCAGACTACAACTAACCGGACACCCTCAAACTCCACAACGGGGATCACATCAACACCCCCACCTGACAAGAACACCAACGCAACCACCATTCAGACTACAACTAACCGGACACCCTCAAACTCCACAACGGGGATCACATCAACACCCCCACCTGACAAGAACACCAACGCAACCACCATTCAGACTACAACTAACCGGACACCCTCACACTCCACAACGGGGATCACATCAACACCCCCACCTGACAAGAACACCAATGCAACCACCATTCAGACTACAACTAACCGGACACCCTCACACTCCACAACGGGGATCACATCAACACCCCCACCTGACAAGAACACCAACGCAACCACCATTCAGACTACAACTAACCAGACACCCTCAAACTCCACAACGGGGATCACATCAACACCCCCACCTGACAAGAACACCAACGCAACCACCATTCAGACTACAACTAACCGGACACCCTCAAACTCCACAACGGGGATCACATCAACACCCCCACCTGACAAGAACACCAACACAACCACCATTCAGACTACAACTAACCAGACACCCTCAAACTCCACAACGGGGATCACATCAACACCCCCACCTGACAAGAACACCAAGGCAACCACCATTCAGACTACAACTAACCGGACACCCTCACACTCCACAACGGGGATCACATCAACACCCCCACCTGACAAGAACACCAAGGCAACCACCATTCAGACTACAACTAACCGGACACCCTCAAACTCCACAACGGGGATCACATCAACACCCCCACCTGACAAGAACACCAACACAACCACCATTCAGACTACAACTAACCGGACACCCTCACACTCCACAACGGGGGTCAAATCAACACCCCCACCTGAAAACAACCCCAAAACAACCATCTCTCAGACTACAACCCGCCAGACCCCGACACATCCCACAACACCCCCAGCCTCCCACTCGACCACTAGGACGAGAAAGACAACTCCACAGCCACCTCCTCCTCCAACAAGCCCTCCCACCGTTTATTACATGAAGTACCACATCACCAATAAAGATTTCAATTCCAGCTTACTAAACGCAAACAGCCCCTATTATAGGGAACTGTACAAAGACATTGGAACAATGGTGAGTATTGCATGGCAGGTTAAAATCTCTACTGTCAATTGGACTATTTCTACACAGTGACATTTGGGGGGAGTTGGAAGGCGGGGTTATCTTGTGGCCCAGCCAGGATGTGGTGGATTTTAAATCCAGCTATGGGAAGCCCACTCTTCCTCTAAAAGTTCATTTGAAATGATGTCGTTCCCCCCCCCCCAAAATGGGGAAAACACGGCAACGGCCAACTTTGGGAGACGCTAAGTGAGACTGTTCAGGATGTTCTAGAATTTCGTCCGGCTGAAAAAAGAGAAATCGTGTTTTTTTTTAAAAAAATAAATAAATCTGCCTATAAGTTTAACACTTGGCAAACTTTTCAGATTGACGGACTTCAACTCCCAGAATTCCCCAGCCGGGCTCCACCCACCCTCGTTCTAAATGGAATTCTGGGAGTTGAAGTCTTCAAAACGTTGCCAGGTTTGGGAAGAATCCTGCTTTAACCTGTGCAAAATCCGACGAGGTTGTGAGTTCGATCCTAGGTAGGGGCAGATGTAGGCGGGTCTCCTGCTTGGAGACTAGATGAGGGGTTGGACTAGATGACCTTCAAGGTCCCTTCCAACTCTCGTTCCTCTGTCTCTAAAGATGGTGGTGTCTTTTCTGGTGGGGGGAGGAGGGCTCTGATTTTAAACGATGGCCGATGGGGAATTCTGGGAGTTAAAAGTTGCCCAGGGTTAAAATATAGGCAGACAGAAGTTTTTCAGCAGGACTAAATGCACGAACCCTTTGCTAGTAGCAACGGAACTTCCACAAGTGCTTCAAATGCTGGTTTTTTTCCAGATATTATTTCCAAACTGGAATTGAAACAGATTGGGGTTTTTTTTCCCCCCAGATTTATTTGGGCCTTGTTTGGCCTCCAAATTCTCTTTTTTGAGGGGGGGGGGGCTGCCTTTCAGATCCATCTCTGATCACCCATCCTGAACTGGTACCCTAAGCTGTGATGACAGCCGTAGATTTGAGAGGATCAGGATCAGGTATCTAGTCCTCATTGCTCCAACATTTAGTTTTGGATAAAGCGGGAGGGGAAAGGCTTCCAAATAAGGAGGAGGTCTATTAATATTCTCATTTGTGGCCAGCAAACGGGTCCCCTTAGTATGGAAGGTAAGTATTGGTACTCTCAGATTTGCAAAAAAAAATGTGTACAAAAATCACACATTTTCCACCTGTGTTGTCGCCTATCACCGGAATCAAGGCATCCGATCTGGGATATCGTCCCAAGGGAAGGGAAGGAGGGGAAAGAAATATTTCTAAATTGATGTCTCCCAAAGTTGGCAGTATGAAGAGGTGTGTGGATTTCAACACACAACCTATTCTGCATTCAATTCAGAGAATTGAGGGCCACAAAGTTAAAAGTTGTCAAGAAACTCTCTAAATCATCATTTAACAATGGTGGGAAATTAAGAAAGCAGTTCTATTTTGAATGCCAAGATACTACGTCTGTTTCTAATCCAACTCCTTCCTTCCTTCCCTCCTTCCTTCCTTTCTTTCTTTCCTTTTCTTTCTTTCCCTTTCTTTCCCCTTCCCTCTTCCTTCCTCCCTCCTTCTTTTTCTTTCTTTCTTTTCTTTCTCCCCTCTCCCTCCCTTCCTTTCTCTTCCTTCCTTTCTTTCCTGTTCCCTCTTCCTCCATCCCTTCCACCCTCTTTCTTTCCTTTCTTTCTCTCCTCTCCCTTCATCCCTTCGTTACTTTCCTTCCTTCCTTTCATTCTTTCTTTCTCTCTTCCTTCCTTTCTCCCTCCCTCTTTCTCTTTTCTTTCTTTCTCCTTTCTCCATCCATCCCTTCCTTCCTTTCCTGTCTTTCTTTCCTTTTCTTTCTTTCTTTCTTTCTTTCTTTCTTTCTTTCTTTCTTTCTTTCTTTCTTTCTTTCTTTCTTTCCCCTTCCCTCTTCCTCCTTCCCTCCTTCTCTTTCTTTCTTTCCATCCTGTCTTCCTTTTTCCCCCCTTTTTTCTTTCCACAGTATAACAATGTGTACAACTGTCACGGGTGCGACTTCGGTTATAGAGGTTACGAAGTCCTCTCATTCAGGTATGGGGGAAAAATTAAAAAGAAACCCTTAAAATTGTGTGGGGGGGTCACAGGTCAAAGGCAGCTGTAAAATGTAAACAGCCGGGGCAACACAAACCTCCGTAGAATCGTTTAAATAACTCCAAGGCGTTGCACGCCAAAATACCATGAAATCAGCTGCCCAAATAAAGGAGATTTTTTTAAAAAAACCAGAGTGACCCCTGATGGCACCCTTTCAAAAACACACAAAAAATTGCCTCTCTGTTTTAGCACCAAGGCAAGTTTTGTTGGGTCACCCTTCTCTTCATGCTGCTTTTGATTTTTGAGTGGGATTTAATTTTGTTTGTTCTCACACTGTGTTCTGACTCCTTTATCAGTAGAAGTGGGCGCAGCGGGGGGGGGGAGAATTTTTCTGCTTACGTATTAGAACTCTGCTCTAGGTAAGAAGGGAGGGAGGGAGGGAGGGAGGGAGAGAAACAAAGGAAGGAAGGAAGGAAAGAGGAAAGGAAAGAAGAAGGAAGAGAAAAGAAAGCAAGAAAGAAAGTGAAAGGAAAGAAGAAAGAAGGAAGGAAGGAAGGAAGGAAAGAAAGAAAGAAAGAAAGAAAGACAGATGTGGAAGGGAAGGTTTAAGACAAAAGCTATCTATTTAAGAAAGAGGAAAGAAGGAAGGAAGGAAGGAAGGAAGGAAGGAAGGAAGGAAGGAAAGAAGGAAGGAAGACAGACAGATGTGGAAGGGAAGGGAAAGTTTAAGACAAAAGCTATCTATTTAAGAAAGAGGAAAGAAGGAAGGAAGGAAGGAAGGAAGGAAGGAAGGAAGGAAGGAAGGAAGGAAGGAAGGAAAGAAGGAAGGAAGGAAGGAAGGGAGACAGACAGATGTGGAAGGGAAGGGAAAGTTTAAGACAAAAGCTATCTATTTAAGAAAGAGGAAAGAAGGAAGGAAGGAAGGAAAGAAAGAAGGAAGGAAGACAGACAGATGTGGAAGGGAAGGGAAAGTTTAAGACAAAAGCTATCTATTTAAGAAAGAGGAAGGAAGGAAGGAAGGAAGGAAGGAAGGAAGGAAGGAAGGAAGGAAGGAAGGAAGGAAAGAAGGAAGGAAGGGAGACGAGACAGACAGATGTGGAAGGGAAGGGAAGATTTAAGACAAAAGCTATCTATTTAAGAAATAGGAGGGAAGGAAGGAGGGAAGGAAGGAGAGGGAAGGAAGTTTAGGAACGAAGGAAGGAAGAAAGGAAGGAACAATTTATACCTATTCATTTAGAGAAGGTGAAAAGATAGTGAAATATTTTTTTTTCCTATTCTTACTGTCAACGATTTGGAGTAAACGGCTTATTGGCGTGAATTCCTTAACTTCCTTTTCTTTTTCCCTAGCTTTTATTTGATTTTACGGGGTATGAAAATTCCATTTCTAAGTAAACAGGGTGTTGCCTGGGTACAAATATCATCCTAGCTGCCGTTAACGAATGTAAAATCAGATCTGTCTTCACTTTATTTTCTTTTTTAAAACCGTCAGCCCAGGTTCGGTGGCGGTGGCATCGAAATTGTTTTTCGAAGGGACAAAGGCTCCTACATCAGAAAGCCAGGTCGCGAAAATTTTGAATGAAGCAAAGGACCTGGCAGGGCTAGAGTTAACCGGAGTGGAAGGTAAGGATAACGCTTGTAAAAATAGGGTGGGGTGGGGAATTTAAACAAAACATACAGGTTGTCCTTGGGGTGATGCGAGAGGTGGAGCCTCTCCCCTCACAATCGGTGGGCTGTGAGTTCGAACCTAGGTAGAGGCAGGTGTTTCTCTCTCTGGCCACGATGAGAATATTATCTGCCGAACAAAACTCCACTATGGAGACAGGAAGGCATCCGGCCAGGAAATGCTCTGCTAGTTCCATTCAGTTGCCCGGAATAGAATAGAATAGAATAGAGGAATGGAATGGAATGGAATGGAATAGAATAGAATAGAATAGAATAGAGGAATGGAATGGAATGGAATGGAATGGAATGGAATAGAATAGAGGAATGGAATAGAATGGAATGGAATAGAATAGAGGAATGGCATAGAATAGCATAGAATAGCATAGCATAGCGTAGAATAGAGGAATGGAATAGAATGGAATAGAGAATAGAATAGAATAGAGTAGGGTAGGGTGGAATTGAATAGAATGGAATAGAATAGAATAGAATAGAGGAATGGAATTGAATGGAATAGAATAGAGGAATGGAATGGAATGGAATAGAATAGAATAGAATAGAGGAATGGAATGGAATGGAATAGAATAGAGAAATGGAATGGAATAGAATAAAGAATGGAATGGAATAGAGAATAGAATAGAATAGAATAAAATAAAATAGAGGAATGGAATGGAATAGAATAGAATAGAGGAATGGAATGGAATAGAATAGAATAGAGGAATGGAATAGAATGGAATGGAATAGAATAGAGGAATGGCATAGAATAGCATAGCATAGCGTAGAATAGAGGAATGGAATAGAGAATAGAATAGAATAGAGTAGGGTAGGGTGGAATGGAATGGAATAGAATAGAATAGAATAGAATAGAATAGAGGAATGGAATGGAATGGAATAGAATAGAATAGAGAAATGGAATGGAATGGAATAGAATAAAGAATGGAATGGAATAGAGAATAGAATAGTATAGAATAGAGGAATAGAATGGAATGGAATAGAATAGGAATAAAGAATAAAATGGAATAGAGAATAGAATAGAATAGGAATAAAGAATAAAGAAAAGAGAAGAGAGAACTGAATGGAATAGAGAATAGAGTAGGGTAGGGTAGAATGGAATAGAGAAGAGGAGAATAGAATAGAATAGAATAACAGAGTTAGAAGGGACCTTGGAGGTCATCTAGTCCACTTCAGACAAATGGTGGGTCCAATCCCTTCTTAAAAGCCTCCAGTGTTGAAGCATTCACAACTTCTGGAGATCATCGGATTCCCCCAAAAACAAGACGCTAGGAACCATAACTCTTGCTTCTCTCGCCGTCTTCCTTCACGATTTCCAGGCAAAACTGATTCCCCCCCCCCCCACTTCCTTTCTTCTTTGCAGTGAGAAACGACCCCTTCCCTCCGCCCTCGGAGGGGGTCCCAGGCTGGGCCATCGCTCTTCTCGTCCTTGTCAGCATCCTCGTATTTTTCCTGATCCTCGGTCTTTTGTGGCTGGTGAGTCCCCGTTTTGAGGGAGGGGG
>NW_028261382.1:41816943-41879443 GCF_051295495.1 Thamnophis sirtalis | reverse complement strand
GTTGGAAGGGACCTCGGAGGTCATCTAGTCCAACCCCCCCACCCCCACCCAAGCAGGAGACCCCTGCCCCATTTCTGACAGCCCAGTCTCTTCTTGAAAGCTTCCAGGGATGAAGCTCCCGCAACTTCCGAAGGCAACTTCAGTCCCATTGAATACAGAGTTGGGAGGGACCCTGGGGGGTCATCTAATCCATCCCCCCCCGATCAAGCAGGAGACCCTATACGATTTTTCTTACAGCCGCAAATCGGGGGACGCTCTCAATCTCTCTTCTGTTTCTTCCTTAGGGGAATAGGCAACCCCAAAACACCACGAAGGGCTTCTCCTATACCAACCCTGCCATGGCCAACGATCAACTGTAGGGGGCGCTGTTCCTACAGCCGGACTTTGGAGGGTGGGGTGAATTGGAAAAAAAAAAAAGGAACTTCAGCACTTTTCGCACCACTGAGACCCAGTGAGAAAGTGGGGTGACTTTTTTGTGGGGGGGGGGACGACTTCCGAAGGGTTGCATGCCTCCTCCGTCGACCAGGAGCAGAATTACGGATGGAGGGTGAAGAAGGAATCCGTTGCCCTTCCTACACCGGGAGCCATGCCCAAGACACTGAGGACTAGAAACTTGGAGCGACTTATGGACCAAGATGGGAATTTTACTAAAAAAAAAAAAAAAAGACCTACGGGGCCGGCGGAACTCACCACCACAGGGATCTCGACAGGAAGTCAAAACCGATGAACTCTCGTCGGGGTGGTGTTTACGGAGGGACTGTTTTGCTTGATTAATTTATGGCCAATGATTAATTTATGGAGACGGGCAGGGAAGTTTCGTAGCAGGAGAAAGAGACTAATACGACTCTGGAGAGGAAGATTCGAAGGCGGGATTATTATTATTTTTTTAAAAAAAGAGTTCGTTCTGCGTCGATTTTGGACGTAAAAAGAGGACCGAGAGATTCTGGCCTTCCCCATTTTTTCCTTTCCCCTCTTAATTAAAAAAAAAAAAAGCATTCCCGAGAGGCCAACTTTGGAGACATGAAGGAATGGAATAAATTAAATTCAAATTTTAATTTTTACTGCCTTTCGCCCCACTTTTCTTTCTCCAAATGTTCCTGGTTCCCACCTCCCCCAAGCAACCCAAATCCTAAATTCTTAATTGGAACGTAAATAAATAGGAAAGAAAAAAAATATGTGTCTCCCCGGCATCGCAGAACCCTGAAAGGGACCCTCAGAGGTCATCTGGACCAGGGGCCCCCAACCTTTCGGACCTCAGGAGCCGCCGAATTCATAATTTTAAATCCCGCGGATCCATTCATACGATCTGCCTAAAGACCGGCTGGGTAGGCGCGGCAAGGTGGTCACGTGAGTGAGTGGGCGTGGCCAATTCTATGTCACTCACATCGAGGGGCGCCTCGCCGGCCTTTACTCGCCCCTCCCCTCCCAGCCCTTCCTCGCCTGCCCGCCCAGGGCTCCTTAGGGCCCCAACAGGAAGCCGTTGCTGGAGCTAAGCAGCCCCCAGGAGAAAGAGTTGGCAAAACAGCTCAGTTCAAATTGGATCTGACCGAGGAGGAGGCTCAGCAGAGGCACCTCACTGAGGACTAGGAGCATGGCCTTTCCAAGCAGAGGGAAGATCTGCGGGGGTGCAAGGCCAGGTGCCGGTGCCTGGAGGCTCAGCGGGCTGAGATGGTCAGCCAGTTCCAGGCCGTGATGCAGCCCCACTGGAACGAGGCCCTCCGGCTCTTCCCCACCAGTGGCGCTTCCCTCCAGCCTTCAACCAAAGCCCCCCACCAGGAGGCCGAAGCAGACCCCAAGTCGGAATTTCAGCCCCCCTCCGATCCCCACAAAAAGACCCTGAAGGGGGAGACTCCCTGCAGCAACACAAGCGTTCATTGCATATCTCCGTTCGTAGGTTGAGGAGCCCTGATTGAATGCAATATAAAAAAGGCAAATAATTTTTCTGCGGACCACCAAAACTTTCTCAAGGACCCACAGTTTGGTGACCACTGATCTAGACCACACTAGCCATGCGTGAGGCAGAAGTGGGGGACACACACAAACATACACGCACACACCGCTGGGTCTTTGGGGGGGGGACACACGATAGAAGCCGAATTAGGAAATTCTTAAAAAAACAAAGATAACTGGAAGACAAAGGAGAATTTAGGATACATATTTTTTTCAGGCAACCCAACAGGACTGCTCTACAGGCAGTCCTCGGTTTTCACTCAGTGGCCATTTGAACGTACACAACGGCACACACACTTACGACCGTCGGCAGGATTATCTGGGGTTATCTTGGCCAAACCTGAGTTATCTCGACAAACGGTGCGCTCGGAATCGACGCAAATACATACCGAGAATTAAAATTCCCCTTCCCTGCTACGGTGCGCCAATTCATTTCCAACCTACCGGATCTAAAAAATATATATTGGACTTTGGAAGGCCTCCAATTTGCATGCTTAATTGTTCGTTTGAAATAGTACTTGCTCATTTGAATGATTATTTCGAGTGGTAATAAGGAAGATGGGGACACTTCAGTTAGATTTCTATGGAGAATGGGACTGGGTAAAGTTTGGGCTGTAATTTTCAGGGACAAGGCACTTGGATATTCACAAGGATATTCGGAAGCATCTTGAGGACTAGAAACCTGTTCTAAGGCAGGGGAAAAAAGCATTGCCCTAAGGTTGATATTTCCTCCCGCCGCCACATTTATTCTTCCGCCGGATATATAGTTTTAGAAAACCGTTGAAGCGACACAAAGAGAAAAGAAGTATAACAGGATGTTTGCCAATCGATTGTAGAGCTTTTGTGAGAAATTGTCGCTACTGTGGCAAAAAGAAGGATAAGCTATCTTCAAAAAGCCAAAACAAACAAGGTTTGCCGCAAGCAGACGGAGACTTTTAAGCACCTAAGGGCTGGCTGAGGTTTAAGAAAGAAGGGTGGGGGGAACCACACAATTTCTTTGCCAATAGAGTAACCAACACAACACAAACAAACTTTTTTTTTTAAAACCACAACAATGTAAAAACCACAATCAACAGACTTGAAATATCTGGAAGCAGGACGGACGGACAAAAAAGCAGAGCAGACCTCAGGTTACAGATTGAGTTGGAAGGGACCTTGGAGGTCTTCTAGTCCAACCCTCTGCTCAAAAAGAAAGGAAGGAAGGAAGGAAGGAAGGAAGGAAGGAAGGAAGGAAGGAAGGAAGGAAGGAAAAAAGGAAGGAAGGCAGGCGAGAGGGAGGGAATGAGTGAGAGAAACAGATAGAGAGAAAGAAGAAAGGAGAGAAAGGAGGGAGAAAAGAAGGAAAGGAAGGAAGAAGAAATGGAGAAGGAAGGAAATAGCAGAATCACAGAGTTGGAAAGGACCTTGTAGGTCATCTAGTCCAACCCCCTGCTCAAGAAGGAAGGAAGGAAGGACAGAAGGAAGGAAGGAAGGCAGGCAGGCAGGTGAGAGGGAGGGAATGAGAGAGAGAAACAGATAGAAAGGAGAGAAAGGAGAGAAAAAAGAAGGAAAGGAAGGAAGAAGAAAAAGAGAAGGAAATAGCAGAATCACAGAGTTGGAAAGGACCTTGTAGGTCATCTAGTCCAACCCCCTGCTCAAGAAGGAAGGAAGGACAGAAGGAAGGAAGGAAGGAAGGTGAGAGTGAGGGAATGAGAGAGAGAAACAGATAGAAAGAAGGAGAGAAAGGAGAAAAGAAGGAAAGGAAGAAGAAAAAGAGAAGGAAATAGCAGAATCACAGAGTTGGAAGGGACCTTGTAGGTCATCTAGTCCAACCCCCTGCTCAAGGAGGAAGGAAGGAAGGAAGGAAGGAAGGAAGGAAGGAAGGAAGGAAGAAAGGAAGGAAATAGCAGAATCACAGAGCTAGAAGGAATCTCGGAGGTCATCTAGTCCAACCCCCTGCCTAGGCCGGAAACCCTACACCACACATGGTTATCCAATCTCTGTTTAATTGTTTCGTTAAAATTTAATTCATTGGGCTGGGACACAATTAGTCCATTTCATAGATCATAACAAATACATTTTAAATACATTTAATAAACGGAGAGAATCTGGGTCCCCGCAGTTCTTCTGAAATGAGGCAGGTGTGTGTGTGTGTGTGTGTGTATGTGTGTGTGTGTGTGTGTTTTCTCTCCAAACCTTGGAAGAAGAGGCTTGCCAGCAGCTTACGGGGAGAGAGAAAAAAATGAGGAAACGCAATGAAATGTTTGAATGACCTCATAAAAGAAACAAGGAAAAAGAGGGTTGGGAGGAGAGTGAAGGACGAGGCTGGAACAGCGTCAACTGCTCCAGAAGTCAGCGGGCGGAGAAAGCAACCGAAGAAATAAATCCAAAGAAAAGAAAGAAAAGAAAAAAAATTGTGTTCCTCGTTTTGTGCTGCTCGGAGCCCGAGAAGAACGAGCTGCGTAGTTATCATTCCTGGATGCCTAGACTCGTGCGATGTTCAAAGCCAAGGAGGGGACATGAGAGGTCATTTAGACCAACCCCCTCGCTGAACGCCGCTCTCGTAAAACCAAGAACAGGGAGTCCTCGCTGCACGACCACAACCGGGCCCCGCAAAATTGACATCCGTTCAGTGAATTTTGTCCCCTTTGGGTACGATCTTGCTTGCCGCCGTCATTAAGTGAACCGCCTGCCGTTCTTAAGTTAGGGACATGGTTGTTAAGCGAATCTGGCATGGACTCGGCTCGTCAGATGTTCCCCAAAGGGGGGTCGCGGGACTGCGACCGTCATAAAGACGAGTCGGTTGCCAAGCGTCTGAATTTTGAGCCTGCGATGCTGCAACGGTCGTTAAGTGTGAAAAACAGTCATAAGTCCCTTTCTCAGTGCCGCTGTAACTTTGAGCGGTCGCTAAATGAACTGGGCGGGTTAAATTTAATTAGATTAATTCCCCGTGTGAACCTGCCTGATTTTATCACTTATTTTTAGTCATTAAATGAACACCGCCATCGTTAAACCAAAAGGGGTCATTATTAAACGAACTGAACGGTCGTTAAACGAACCCAATGGTCGTTAAACCAAAGCAACCCAATGGATGTTCCCCGCCCCCCTTGGAAATCGGAGGTGGATGCTGATTTTTCCGCAAAATAACTCAAAACATCTTCTGTGCTGATCGCGGGAAATCACCAACACTGTCAATCTGGGACAGTGGCCAAATGTCCAAAATGTGGCCACATAACCAAGGATGGGGGGGAAAGCCATCATAACTTTGAAACAAGGTTTTGAGGTAGCTCTGAGGAGGCCCGTCACAACTTTAGCAACTAAGTGGCCAGTTGTTCTGACCGAGGCTTCTCGAGAACATGAAGCAAACTCCTTGTTCTCCCGACAAAAACCCCTTTTATTAACTGACGGTGAATTCTGCTCCTTTGCATCCAGCAAAGTCTTTCAAGGGAGGATTTACGGTCACAGACCTTATCTGGCTTGGAGAGCTGCCAGGCCGAGATCTGCAGAACTTGGCCAGGAGTCTCAGAGAGTCACGAAACAATTAAGCGAACTCATGGTCTCCTGCAAACTCCACTCCCCTTTCGCTCCTCTTTTATTGCCTCTGGGAGGGGCCATTCACCGTCCACCTGTGGCCTTAACTCCCAAGTCGACCCCTGTTCTTTAGCCGTTCCCTTCGTCTGGCAGCTCTGTGCATGCGCACTCTGGGAACAGGCTCCAGCTGTTCTTCTGCCTCACTGATGTCTGACTCCGAAGGCAGCTGATAACTGTCAGACGGCTCTGGCCCTCTCTCTGCCTCCAACACAGAGCCCTCCTCAGAGCCTCCCCCAGACTCCAGGACTGGCCCAGGTTCCTCCCCAACCCTCCTCACTGTCTGAATCGGCTGCCACCTCCACTGGCAGGCCACAACACCCGTCGTAAATCGAGAACAAGCTGTCAAATTTGTGCGGAAACCAGGCCCGGCCTCCCAAAGGCTTGGTCTCTGCGCAAATTATAGCTAGTCCTCAGCTTACGACCAACGGGTGAACTTCAAACCGGACGCTTCCCTTCCCCTCGCTTTGCCCCACCCGAACAGCGCAAGCTAAATCCTCAGCTGAGTAACAAGGAAGCAGACTTTTAAGGCTGGAGAATGGCTGTCCATCATCGGCCACGAGAATGTTGATTATTATTATTATTTTTGACACGCGTCACGTTTCCCGATGAGGCACGCCCCGTTCAAGTTTCGTCCTGATTACACATCGGATGTCCAAGGCGCAACTTTGCAGGTTTCGCACCGTGGACGGTGAACAGAAAGGCTAAAACATACGAAGAACGGTTGCAGGAACTGGGGATGTCTAGTTGAATGAACAGAAGGACCAGGGGAGACATGATAGCAGTCTTCCAATATCTCAGGGGATGCCCCAAAGAAGAGGGAGTCAAGCTATTCTCCAAGGCCCCTGAGGGCAGGACAAGAAGCAATGGGTGGAAACTAATCAAGGAGAGAAGCAACTCAGAACCGAGGAGGGATTTCCTGAAAGTTAGAACAATTAATCAGTGGAACAGCTTGCCACTAGAAAGTTGTGAATGCTCCCACACTGGGAGTTGGAGTAGACTGTGCAAGTGGCTAGAGAATAGAATCCAAAACAAGAAATAAAAGTTTTAAAAACTATTGATTATAATATGAAGGAAAATATGTGTATGTAAAAGCTGATTGTGTGCATTGCCCTATTCTATTGCAAGATGATTATTACATTAGTATTAGAATTGTTAAAGCCTACGAGAAGGCAGTGACAGAATAAAAAGCAGAATACACAGGGTGATACGGAAAGCTGTAAAATTACATTACATTGTTATGTTGATTGTGTTTTTTTATCTGTTCTGTATTTGTTTTTCTATTTTTTCTCCCCCCCTTTTTTTTTTACTTGTGGTTTTAAACTTGAAAATGTCCAATAAAAACTATTTTTTTTAAAAAAAGATGTTGGATAAGCATTTGTCTGAAGTGGTGTAGGGTTTCCTGCCTAAGCAGGGGGTTGGACTAGAAGACCTCCAAGGTCCCTTCCAAATCCTTCCAAATCTTTTCCTTCCTTCCTTCCTTCCTTCCTTCCTTCCTTCCTTCCTTCCTTCCTTCCTTCCTTCCTTCCTTCTTTCCTTCCTTTTCTTCCAGAAAAGAAGGTTTTTAAGAAGATGTTGGATTATCCATTTGTCTGAAGTGTTGTAGGGTTTCCTGCCTAAGCAGGGGGTTGGACTAGAAGACCTCCAAGGTCCCTTCCAAATCCATCCTTCCTTCCTTCCTTCTTTCTTTCCTTTTCTTCCAGAAAAGAAAGTTTTTAAGAAGATGTTGGATAATCATTTATCTGAAGTGGTGTAGGGATTCCTCCTAAGCAGTGGGTTGGACTAGAAGACCTCCAAGGTCCCTTCCAAATCCTTCCTTCCTTCCTTCCTTCCTCCCTCCTCCCTTCCTTCCTTCCTTCCCTCCCTCCCTTCCAGAAAAGGAGGTTTTTAAGAAGATGTTGGATAACCATTTATCTGAAGTGGTGTAGCGTTTCCTTCCTAAGCAGGGGGTTGGACTAGAAGACCTCCAAGGTCCCTTCCAACTCTGTGTTAGGGAAAGCTTTGGCTGCAGAAAAAGTGTGTGTGTGTGTCTTTGTGTATGTGTGTACAAGGAAACAAGGCATAATTAAATGTCCTCTTCTCTCTCTCTCTGTCTCTCTCTCTGTCTTTCTTTATCTCTTTCTTTCTCTTTCTCACTCTCTCTCTGTCTCTCATCTCTCTTTTTCCTTCCGGCAAAGCAGGAGTGTGTGTATTTGTGTGTGTGTGTGTGTGTGTGCACGCGAAACCCACAACTGCTATGCCACCGGACCCAAAGGCAATCCGGAGGGACATTTCCCGGCAGCTTTGGGCCCGAATCCAGGTAAAAATAAAGGTAGCTGGCACGATAAAACCCTCCCTTGCCTTGGCTAAAGTGATCATCGTATCCTGGCTGGGCAGATCTCATCTGGGCAGATCCCAGAGCCGAGGTGGCGCAGTGGTTAGAGTGCAGCACTGCAGGCCACTTCAGCTGACTGTTATCTGCAGTTCGGCGGTTCAAATCTCACCGGCTCAGGGTTGACTCAGCCTTCCATCCTTCCGAGGTGGGTGAAATGAGGACCCAGATTGTTGGGGGCGATATGCTGACTCTGTAAACCGCTTAGAGAGGGCTGAAAGCCCTATGAAGCGGTATATAAGTCTAACTGCTATTGCTATTGCTATCTCCCTGCAGGAAAACCCCTCATCCAGGCCAAGGGGCATTTAGTCCTTCGGCCGAGAGACTTGAGGATTTGCCACCTGGGCTTCAAACAGATCCGAGATGGAGATTAGCCCTGCAGAGAACATCACTTCCTCCCCCCCCCCCCAACCGAGATTATTCTGCATTTATTAGATTTACGGTATGTTTATGCCGTATTCCACGAAGATTAAAATCAGAATAGTGTGTCTTTTCAAGCCCATGAATGGCAACTTCTGGGAACTGACGTCCAGCTAAGTTGGCAGAACTCCAGATGTTAGAAGCTCAACCTGTTGTTGGCGTGGGAAATTCTGGGAGTTGAAATTCACCCACGCTGGCTGGGGAATTCTGGGAGTTGAAACTCACCAATGTTGGCAGGGAGAATTCTGGGAGTTGAAGTTCACTTGTGTTGAATATCTATGGAGTCCATATTTTGCCTCTTGAAATCCACTCATGTTGACGGGGGAATTCTGGGAGTTGAAATTTACCCATGCTGGCTGGGGAATTCTGGGAGTTGAAGTCCACTTATGTTGGGCAGGGGAATTCTGGGAGTTGAAGTCCATCTATGTTGGAAGGGGAATTCTGGGAGTTGAAATTCACCCATGCTGGCTTGGGAACTCTGGGAGTTGAAGTCTATGTTTGCAGGGGAATTCTGGGAGTTGAAATTCACCCATGCTAGCTGGGGAACTCTGGGAGTTGAAGTCCATCTATGTTTGCAGGGGGATTCTGGGAGTTGAAGTCCATCTATGTTGGCAGGGGAATCCTGGGAGTTGAAATTCACCCATGCTGGCTGGGGAACTCTGGGGGTTGAAGTCCACTTATGTTGGGCAGGGGAATTCTGGGAGTTGAAACTCACCAATGTTGGCAGGGGGAATTCTGGGGGTTGAAGTTCACTCGTGTTGAATATCTATGGAGTCCACATTTTGCCTCTTGAAAAAGCACCATTGGATCCACTCAGGTTGACGGGGGAATTCTGGGAGTTGAAATTCACCCATGCTGGCTGGGGAATTCTGGGAGTTGAAGTCCATCTATGTTGGCAGGGGGATTCTGGGAGTTGAAATTCACCCATGCTGGCTGGGGAATTCTGGGAGTTGAAGTCTGTTTGCAGGGGAATTCTGGGAGTTGAAGTCCATCTATGTTTGCAGGGGAATTCTGGGAGTTGAAGTCCATCTATGTTGGAAGGGGAATTCTTGGAGTTGAAGTCCATCTATGTTTGCAGGGGAATTCTGGGAGTTGAAGTCCATCTATGTTTGCAGGGGGATTCTGGGAGTTGAAGTCCATTTATGTTTGCAGGGGAATTCTGGGAGTTGAAGTCCATCTATGTTTGCAGGGGGATTCTGGGAGTTGAAGTCCATCTATGTTTGCAGGGGGATTCTGGGAGTTGAAGTCCATCTATGTTGGCAGGGGAATTCTGGGAGTTGAAGTCCATTTATGTTTGCAGGGGAATTCTGGGAGTTGAAGTCCATCTATGTTTGCAGGGGAATTCTGGGAGTTGAAGTCCATCTATGCTTGCAGGGGAATTCTGGGAGTTGAAATTCACCCATGCTGGCTGGGGAATTCTGGGAGTTGAAGTCCATTTATGGACAGGGCATGATTTGAATGAACGAACTGATTCCAATGTACAAACTAAATTATTCCCGGGATTGTAGCAGCCACTGCCTTCTTCTTCCCTTCTCGAAACCCAGTTTTTTGGGGCTAGCAAACAAAGAAGATTCCCCACTGTTAATTTATATTACAAATAGACATTACCCAGAGGGGAGATCAGGCACGCAACGGTAACTTTAGACAGACTACAAGTCCCAGGAAGAATGTGAGGGGCTTTGAATGGCAGTGCACAGCAACAGTTTTAACCAAGACATGGAAACAAGACAGAAAACTTAACAATTCCAGAAAAGCAAAATTTCAACCATTTCCCAGCAGCCAAACTCAAATTTCTTAAGAGAAAAAAATATTTTTTTAGAAAAAGGAATTTATTCTGTAGGATCTTAGGGTCACGGCGGCCTCTAGTGGCTTGGATTGGAATGACACCTCCATTCAAGTCAACCCTAGTCAACCATTAAAACTTTTATTTCTTTTTTTAATTTAACAATCTGGTCAAAGAAATGGAGAAACAAAAACAAAAAAAGAAGAGAGGGAGGGAGGGAAGGAACGTAGCAAAGTTTCTACCCCATCAAGACTCTCTTCTCTCTCTCTCTATCCATCCCTAGGCCCGTTTTTTTCAACCTAGGCCGGGGGATTGCGCAAGAGTGATGGAAGCAAGATTCTAGTCCTCAGTGTGGACTCAGAAGGGAAGGGAGGCTTAATGATTTTTTTTTTAAAAAAGGACAACATTAGGGGGAGGGGCGGATGAAGCAATAGTCCTACAAGCCCCCATGGGGGCCAACTCCGCAGCGATTGTCGTGGTGTCGTTGGATTTTCGAACTCGCCACCTGTGCTTGGATTATGCTGGTTTGCTTGCCCCCCCCCAAAAAAAGCTGCCTCGGGATCGGAGAAAGATCGCTTGGCGATCTCGCCAATCTCCACCGAGCCCGCTATCCCCCTACCCCTCCACGGGGATTCACGCCGGCCTCCGATATGCCCCTTTTCGTTTTGCGACCACAAATTCCGTCACAACACCGACACACTATCTAGAATGGCTCTCCTTGGGGAATCAAAAAATAATAATAATTTAAAAAGTGGCCCCAAGGAGGAAGTTTGATAAAACGGGGGCTAATTTAGGGAAAGGGATTTGGGTAGGGGGGACGTAATTCTACCTGGCACCATATTTTCACAGAACACCTCAACACTTACAAAACAGTTCCTTTTGCAGAAATGAAAACCAAATCTCCTAGGCATTTGTACCCTCGCGTGCTCTGCACCTGTTGAACTGCGTTCAGTTCAACCTGGGAAAGGTCGCGCGGCGAAAAAAATCACAGCTATCGATTCGAACTGACGACCCATAACGGCCACCGGAAGTTCCATTCCGGTCAATAAGAGGAGTGGCATCTTTCTTTTCTTTTTGGGGGGAGGGTGTGTGCTGGGCCGTTCAGCCAATCCCCCGTGGTCGTTAAGCGAAACTGGGACGGTCGCAAACGGCCCCTCCTCGGAGGAATTGCCACCGTCGTCAATTCATGCAAGTTGGCCAAGGGCACAAATTTTGAATCGCGTCATCACGGAGTGGTTGCAAAAGTCAACTTTTTTTTTCTTGGAAAGTCGTTAAAAAGAATTGCCGTAAATCGAAGACTATCGATGGCATAATTTATCACGTCCTTCAGGATCCGGCCTGACATAGTTCAGGATTCACATCACAAACAACTTCCGAGGGGGGGCAGAAATCCGACAAATTTCCATTAGGATCGATTTTGCATTTTTACAATGAACAACCGCAGGAGATGAGAAAACATCCATAGAAATCCTTGGGTTTTTTTTTAAGGGGGGGGGGAGACAATTCCCCCCCCTCCCCGGCTTTTCCAAAGTTGGAAGATCAAATGGATCCCGAGCTAAACCAGAAATTCAGGATGTCAAACCAGCTTTGGCGTAGAAGAAACCAAAAAGTGACATTTGGTTGGGTTTACTTTTACGAGAAGGAAACTTTTGGGGAAGGGAATCTACCATTGTTTTAAGAAAAAAAAGAGGGGGGGGGCATAATCTTGATTCCCGGTTAGGGAATTAGGGGGAATTCACGCTGACTTTTCAGCCGGGAAATCTTAGCTGCAAAACTTAAAATCCGCTTTGGAATCCATTTGTGGGTTGCGCCGATAGCTTCAGACGGGGGATCGACACTTGGTCGCGCGGGGGATTGACCCTCTGAAGAAGCAAACTGCTGAGGAAACACTAGGAAATTTTAAAAACGTGGTTTATCTTCCCAGCTGCTCTTGGATTTCCGAGAGAGGATATAACACGGCAGGTAAGTCAGCCGCGGTGTCACGACCGGCCCTTTCTCAACCAACGGAAAATCGGAAGTTGCCAAAATTAGGAAAACGAGTTACGGAGCGATTCGCGGAAACGGTAAACTTGAGCGTGACGAGGGAGGGGGTTTTTTTTAAAAAAAAGAGAGAGATTAATTTAAAAGGATGACTACGCGGGAAGTACAGCGGGACGGATTGTACCTTACGAGTAAAGAGACGGAGGTGAGGAGAGCGGACGTTTTCGAGGTGGCGTTTTACAATATTTTGTAAAAAATCTTTTTCAACGTAAAACGTGGTTGGGGGGGGGGGGAGAAAGGCATTAGAAGCCATTCCAAACTCAGCCATGCTCCAAACAAGGTTTTTTTTTGGGGGGGGGGGGTGTTCGTATTTGTCTTTTTTCAACTGAGATTTCTGCCCCAGACAGGAGCGCAACGGGAGGGGGAATCTGAAGATGAGAACGAAACAGAGAAAGGATGTTGGATAGTTTTAAAAAATCGCCCTACGTGGGGTGGCTGTGGGGGGAAAGTTGCTCTCAGCCCCCACAGCTGGGATGGGGGGGGGAGCTAGGAATTCCGCCACCATCAGAATTTAAACAGTCTATCCGCTAGAGGGCAGCATTGCTCAACATATGCTCTGCCCTGTTCCTATTGCCCAAACACTCTACTCACCCACCCCATACCTTGAGATCCTTTTTTCATTTTTCCGCCCCCCGCAAGCAGGGGCTGGAGAAACACACGTGCACACTCCAGACCCCAAGGTCCCCCCTTCTTGCTGGTTGATCCTCTCCCCGAACATGCTCGGAATCGGCCCGACGGCAAATTTCAATCCAGCTTCGAGAAGCCGCTGATGGTGACTTTCCGTTCCTGACGGCTGACCACCAGCTCTTGAAGGTGTAAGGCGCCACCGCCGATGAAGCAGAAGGCCGGGCAGACGGGCCCCGAGCAGTCTACCCCGCACTCCCAAAGGCTGCGGAAGGAGACGGCGTCGAAGAACGTCACTTTGCTGTGCTCGTAGTCGAGACAGATGCCGACGCGGGGAGGCAACGGCACGGTGGAGTTGCCGGGATCCCGCGAGGTCAGGGACACCCCGT
Organism: Thamnophis sirtalis; assembly: GCF_051295495.1. Classification (NCBI taxonomy): domain Eukaryota; kingdom Metazoa; phylum Chordata; class Lepidosauria; order Squamata; family Natricidae; genus Thamnophis; species Thamnophis sirtalis. Next base: position 41,866,299 of record NW_028261382.1, on the reverse strand, counting down.
GGGAAAGGAGGATTTTGCCCATGCCGATGGTCAGGAAGGCGAAGGGCGGCGATGACTCCAACGTGGTATCCTCAGCGCCGCTGTCGTGCCCACTATCCGGGTCGTACCTGAGCCGGGGGGGGGAAACGGTAACAGGTAGAATATAAATTGGACAGCAAAAGTGTCTAAACTTCATTCCTTCTCTTTCTTTCCGAATATTTGCTCACCTGGGGCTCGTCACGTCTTGGGGCACCTGGAACCATTCCTGCAGCTTGCTCTCCAGCCCTACGCCCACCTTGACCAGGTAGGAACTGGGATCCACGCAACAGGCCCAATAGCTGCGCCCTTGAGTGACCGCCACGTCGCCGATCACCAGGTCAACCGAAAGATGGCAGCTGGTCATCAAACGCTCGGCGGCAAACAGCATGGGAAGACCGGGAACGCTGCGGACCGCTCGCTGGTCCTTGCTGATGGCCAGCCGTTCTCGGTTGAAACCCCACCGATTGTCCAGAAAGAAGTTCAGCACTTTGGGGAGGAAAGGGGGGAATGGGAGAAGAAAGCGAGGAAGAAAGAATTAGGAAGAGCCTAAACCGTACGAGAACAGGGGGACGTCTTCGGACGGCGCTGGCTCTTCGGCTTTGAAACGGAGGTGAACACCACCCCCTAGAGCCGGGAACGACTAGCACATAAGTGTGAGGGGAAACCTTTGCCGCTAAACTATATGAGAACAAGAACCCCAAGAATTAGGAAGCGCTTAAACCACATGAGAACAGGAGCTGCGGGAATTAGGAAGATCCTAAACCATATGAGACTTCAACGTAGAACACACAAAAGCAGCAGTTGGGAAGACAATTCCGACCTCCAGGAGATCATGCAACACAGAAGTAGCTATTGGTAGTCCTGGAGTTATGACCACAAGCGAGCATCAAATTCCTGTTGCTAAGCAAGACAGTTAAATGACTTTTGCCCCATTTTACAACCCCCCCCTTCAGTAATTACCCCACTTAAGTTAGACACACGTGAATCTCGCTTCCCCGTTTACGCTGCTTGTCAGAAGGTCGCAAAAGGGGATCAACGTGACCCTGGGATGTGGCGACCGTCATAGATACGAAGCTTCCATGGAGGTCTGAATTTTGAGCACGCGAACACGGAGAGGTTGCAACGGTGTGAAAGCAGTCCAAAGTCACTCTTTTCAATGCCGTTGTAACTTCAGAACGGCCGCTAAACCAACGTTACTCAGGGAACTGAAGTCTAAACCACAGCATGGATACCACTGCAGTCAACACACCAGTGGTGGGTTCTGGCCGGTACAGGCGTACCGGAAGTAGCCGGGAGCTGCTGACAGCATACCGGTATGACGGCTCGTTTGCCCCCCCACTCCCGCCACCCGCCCACGTTCCATCCCGCTTTTTAAAGCAATCGGCCAATTGCGTGCAGCGCCTGTGCGAGATCCGACAAGCAGCTGGGTGTCGCAGGGGCAGTGCATACGCACGAAAGGACGTGTGGCCCCCGTAGCGACGGGGAGAAGAACCCACCATTGGAACACATGCGGCGTTACGAGCATTCGTTCAAAGTGAGAACAGCCCTGGAAAAAGTGACTTGGGTCTCTACAGAGGGAAACGAGGGAAATGTTACCAGGTGCGGGCGGTGTACGCAAATAGATATCCTCGCTGTAGTCCCCGAAGCCCGCTTTGTTGTATCCTCGGACGCGCAGCACATAAACGCTATCCGTGTCCACGTACTCCACAATGGCGCTGGTGCCTCGGACCTCCTCCCGCCTCTGCCAGAGCTTGAGCGCCTTGCCCTTGGGCTCGGCCCGCCGGAACTCCACCGTGTAGTGCCAGGCGGCTGGCGAATGCTGCGGCAGGCGCCAGCAGAGGAAGATCTGGTCGTAGGCGTACGTCCGCTGCGTGTCAATCACAGGAGCCTCCGGGGCTGCAACGGGAGAGGAGAGAGGAAGGCGCGCGACGTCAGACCGCGGCTGAGCGGCGCTCGGCAGACTGACCGCAGGCAACCAGGACGAGGTCCCGAAGGCGGAGAAAAGAACGGGTGCGTTTCCGCGGAGGGAGAGGGACAAGAATCAAGGGGGGAGGGACAGGCAAGCTGCTGAGAAGAATCCGGGGGGCACAAGAGAGACTGAGTGCAAGTCGGGGGGAAATCAGGGGAAGAGGCGGAGGAGGGAAGAGAGAGACGGAGAGTGAGAAAAACGAGAGAATGGTGCAAGGATACGGGAGGGGAGATGCTGAAAATAAAGGAAAGGAGTTCTGATTTCGGAGACCCTCGAAACTAACCAAAATTTATGCTTTCCACTCCAACACGGTTCCCGTAGAGGCCAAAATTACCAGGATTCCCGCCGGATTCCCTGTTGTTTTGTTCCAAATAAATTTGTTCCAAAACTACGGGGAGTCCTCCATGTACGACAGTTCACTGAGTGACCCGCTGAACGTTATAACGGCACCGAAAAGAGTGTCTCAGGGCCATTTTTCACACCCGTTCTCATTTAAACTAAGTTAATCTAGCAGGAAGCGCACGAACCCTTGTAGGGGGCCGTAGGCTAAATAAATGAATGATAGATAAACGACGGATTACCGGAAGTCAGCCAGTTGCTATTAGAAGCAACAGATGATGATTAGAAGTAAGTTTATTTTGGCACCAAGGGGTTCCTTTAGTGAAGGCAGAGTGAAGGCACTTTGCTCTGCCATCTGATTAAATCTGCAAGCAACTAAAGACTTTGGAACCCACGCCGTACAGAAGGACGAGGGGCTCGGTTTTGAACTACAGGTCCCATAATGCACCCCTAGCATGGCCCTGCTGGTGGGCAGGATAATGGTCTATGTTTATAAAGAGCATCAGGCTAGGGAAAGCAAGTTTTGGAGGTGTCAATATTAAAGGCAACAGGACACCAGAGCAACAAAGACTTGGGGGAATTTTTATTTTTGTGCCAGCCACCAATTGATGCCCATTCTCTGATACTCCATTCCGTCTCTCTCTCCATCATCTCTAACCTCGCTTTAGCTTCTTTTGGGGACTCCGCAACCAGGTTTCCACTGCCCAGAAGATCACGGGAGGTTTTTTAAAAAGGGACCGGACAGCCACTTATCTGAAATGGTATAGATCCGTTCCCGGGGGTTGGACTAGAAGACCTCCAAGGTCCCTTCTAATTCTTGATTTTCTGTTAAACGTTCCTTCTATTCTATTCTATTCTATTCTATTCTATTCTATTCACCTCTTCAGCAATCCCCTGGCCTTCCCTCCATAAACCCAAGCCCCCCACCACTCAGGTTCAGTCCAACCGATCCAGGATAACAAGGAATTTTGACGAAATAATAAACCATGATTTGTTTCGCCAAAAAATTAAGAGCGAGGCCTCGGAAGGGAATTGCGGGGAGCTATAGCAGGTAGGAAAAAGTTTTTTAAGAGTGCTCTTGATCGGAAAACCCTCGGTCCAAATAAGCATTCCGGCATTCTAAGCCCTCGCGGAGGCTCCCTCGGCGTTCATGAGGACTAGAATGTTTATTTCAACGAGGGTTTGGAAATAGCAGAGCAGAAGGTCCCCAAAAACGAGGTCTGTGGAGGAGGAGGAGGAGGGAGAGGCAGGGATGGATGCAACGGAAGGGCGGGATCAGATCCATGGGGCTGAGGAGAAGAAAGAGAAAGGGAGGCGGGAAAGGATCGGGGAGGGACGGGAACGGTGGAGCGGGAGGTGACTTGCCTCAGCTTTAACTGCGGTGATGTCTCAGCAGCAGAGCCAGCCTATAAACAAAGAGAGGTAAAGCAGAGGGATCAACAGCCACGCAACTTGGCAGGAGTGGGCCGTGGGGTGGGCTTCGACCCGGCGGGAAACCATAATTAAACTCGGTTCCCGTGGGAGCCAAAACAACCAGGATTCCCGTGGGCCGCCGGACGTCCGGGGAGCTTTCGTCCTGCCCTCAAAAGATAAAAGTTCCCCTCGCACATATGTGCTAGTCATTCCTGACTCTAGGGGGCGCTGCTCATCTCCGTTTCAAAGCCGGAGAGCCAGCGCTGTCCGAAGACGTCTCCGTGGTCATGTGGGCCGGCATGACTCAACGCCGAAGGCGCACAGGACGCCGTTCCCTTCCCACCAACGGTGGCTCCTATTTTTCTACTTGCATTTCTTACGTGCTTTCGAACGGCTAGGTCGGCAGAAGCTGGGACAAGGAACGGGAGCTTGCTCCGTTATGCGGCGCTGGGGATTCGAACTGCCGACCTTTCTGATCGACAAGCTCGGCGTCTTCGCCACCGGGTCCCCTTAAATCAATCCTAAACCAATCCGTTCCAAAACTACAGGCGACTTCCCGACCTGCAAATGCTCGTTTTAGCGGACATTGGGAGTTTCTCGGACGTCCGTCGAGTTTCTCGACGTCAGACGCTTCGCAACGGAACCCTTCTTTAGGAACTGGCGCAGCGTCCGAGGATCGTACGATCCTCTTTGGCGGTTCCTAGGGGGAAGCCGGATTCACTTAATGACTGCGTGACGGATGGGTGGGTCGACGGCCAAGCACACCTGGGAGAATTGGGCCGTGGGGTGGGCAGGCCCTGTGGCTCAAACGTGGGGCTGGCCGTGGATTATGGATGGCGGCCGGGCGAGGGGGAAAGAGGGAAGTTGGGACCCTGAGAATTAAAACGATACAAGCGACGGGAATGAAAGCATCGGAAAGCGTCTCGGGGAGCCCGTCCGCAGGTGAGGGACAGGTAGAGGAGGAGGAGGTGGGGGCCAAGGTGGACTCACCACCGCGCCGACGGTTCCAAGTTCCACGGTCTTTCCGCTCGTCCACGGGTCATGCCACACAGATACACAACACATACAAAAAAACAACACGGTACGTGCCCCGAGGGGCTCACGGTACAAAATTGGCACTCCTGTTGCGGGAAACTCTTGAGGTATTAAGATCTTTTGATCCACAGCAGCGATTCCCAACCTTGGCAACTTTAAGAGGGGTGGACTTCAACTCCCAGAATCCCCCAGTCAACAAGGAAAATGGATGGACTTCAACTCCCAGAATCCCTCAGATAACGTGTTTTAAGAGGGGTGGATTCCATCTCCCAGAATTCCCCAGTCAGCAAGTAAAATGGGTGGACTTCAACTCCCAGAATCCCCCAGATAGCTTGTTTTAAGAGGGGTGGATTCCAACTCCCAGAATTCCCCAGTCAGCAGGGGAAGATGGATGGACTTCAACTCCCAGAATCCCCCCAGTCATCAGGGGAAGATGGATGGACTTCAACTCCCAGAATCCCCCAGTCAGCAGGGGAAGATGGATGGACTTCAACTCCCAGAATCCCCCAGTCATCAGGGGAAGATGGATGGACTTCAACTCCCAGAATCCCCCAGTCATCAGGGGAAGATGGATGGACTTCAACTCCCAGAATCCCCCAGTCATCAGGGGAAGATGGATGGACTTCAACTCCCAGAATCCACCAGCCAGCAGAGGAAGATGGATGGACTTCGACATGGCTGGCTGGGGAATTCTGGGAGTTGAAGTCCGCATATCTTAAAATCACCAAGGTTGAGAACTATTTAGCTACACAGGTACTTACAAGCCAGTGCAAAGGACTCCGGAACTACATTGGTAGCAATTCGCATGCCTGCCATTTACAGGTCATCCTCGCTTAGTGACTGCTATGAGAACCAACAACAGGGCCGTTAAGCGAGGCCAGTCACAAAGTAGAATGTCGACCGTGCGAATTATCTTCCTCGCCATTTTGCTTTGCGTTACAAGACCTGATGTGAGGAAAGTTACTTTCTCGTCACGGGCCGTGGCTGCAAATGGTCGCTAAATGAGGCAGTCGCTAAACGAGGACTTGAAAAAAAGCATAGCGGCCATACAAATGGGGCGGGGGAGAGATTTTAAGGAACTTCAGTCAGAAATGGCACCAATCGGCTGCTAATTTTAACTTTGGGGAGAAAAAAATTAACATTTTGTGGTCGCTGGAAGGAATAAAAAATCCTTCCCGTTTCCCATCATTCAAAAATGGCGATTTTACGCACCTTTAATAAAAATGAGGTCTGTTAGGAGCTTCACTTCCCGGCTGATGTCCACCTGGAATTGGCCGAAGGAGGCGCTGGCCGCTGGCCGGAAGGCCTGGAGGGAATCCGTCGCTCTGAGGATCCTGTCGGAAAGACGGAGCAGTCAAGAGAAGAGCAGGAATAAAGAGGGGAAAAAAATCGAGAATCAGGGGGGAAATTTGGCCTCACCCACCTGTGGTGAAGCTGCCTGGCGGCCTGGACGAAGCAGGGCTGATCCGTTTCCTTCAAGACCTCCTGTGAGTAACCCACCATGCCAGAATTCTCCATCATGGCTTGATGTTCCTGTAACTGGGTTTGTAGCCGGCTGACCCGGTCTTGGCGACAATCCTCGATTGCGTTAAGCAGGGCAGACCGCTTCTCATCCAGCAGTCCGCTTAAGTTGTTCATCAGCCTTATGATCTCTTCTTTGGCCTGGGTGCCATTCACCTGCCGGGAAATTGGGCAAATTATTTGAATTTTGCCCGTGAAATACCATCTCGGATAAACCCAGTTGGCAGAAATGAATCGAGTCCTTGACTGAGGGCGGCCGTTCAATCAGAATAGAGCTGGAAAGGGACCTTGGAGGTCTTCTAGTCCAGCCCCCTGCTCAGGCAGGAAACCCTCTGCCATCCCAAACGAATTCTCCAGTCAATATGGGAAGATGGGTGGGCTTCAACTCCCAGAATTCCCCAGTCAGCGTGCTTTAAGATGAATGGACTTCAACTCCCAGAATTCCCCAGTGAACAGGGGAAGATGGGTGGACTTCAACTCCCAGAATTCCCCAGTCACTACAGGAAGATGGGTGGGCTTCAACTCCCAGAATTCCCCAGTCAATACGGGAAGATGGGTGGACTTCAATTCCCAGAATTCCCCAGTCAGCATGCTTTAAGATGAGTGGACTTCAACTCCCAGAATTCCCCAGTGAACAGGGGAAGATGGGTGGGCTTCAACTCCCAGAATTCCCCAGTCAATACGGGAAGATGGGTGGGCTTCAACTCCCAGAATTCCCCAGTCAATACGGGAAGATGGGTGGACTTCAACTCCCAGAATTCCCCAGTCAGCAGGGGAATGAAAGCCCGTTATTTTACGGACAAAGGACGCGGAAGCAAGGAAGTTAGTTCCAAACTTGTAGACCAAATCTTCCTGATTGTTTGGGCCTGGGTTCAACCCCAACAACGGAGAGCAAAATTACCTCCGTCAGCCGAAGAGTCTCTTCCAATTCGTTGATTTGCGCCTGCACTGTGTCTTGATTGCTCAGGATATAAGCTAGGCTTTTTGTCAATTTTTCCTGCGAGCGAGAAAAAAAACAAAACAGTGAAGCAACTGGGCGGAGGGTTGGATCCTACAGACCGCTGATCTCTAGGAGTCTCCAAAACCCCAAGAAAAACCCTCTGCGATTCTTCTAAGAAGATTTATTTATCGTTTTTCACCCAGAGACAGAATCTTGCCAAGCTAAAGCGTGCTGAAAAAGGACACACTCTGGGAACCATTGAGAAGGAGCTGTCTTCACTCTCTTTCTCATACACTAGCTTTCTGAACTGAGTTGTCCCTTGCCGCTGTGGAATTCAGCCCCTCCCTCTCCCTCCTTCTGGAAATCTGGACGACGTCGTATCACCGTTAATCCTGAGGATACTAAACTATATTGGGGTTCGCGGAAATACCACCCCCGACAAAACATAAATTGAGATTTGAGAGAGACACCTATAAACAACAGAAAAAGAAAGGGAAAGAGGAGGAGAGAACGAGAGGAAGAGGAGGGAAGGAAGAAAGAGGTAAGGAGAGGAGGGTGGAAGGGAGAGAAGGAGAGAGGGTGGGAAGGGAAGAGGTCAGAGTAGGAGTAGGGGAGAGGGAAGGGAAGAAGGAAGGGGAAGGAAAGGAAGAAAGAAAGTAGAGAAGGGAGGGAGAAAAGAAAGGGAGAGAGGAGGAGAGGAAGAAGGAAGAAAGAGGAAAGGAGAGGAAGGAGGGAAGGGATAGAAAGAGAAGGAGAGAGGGCAGGAGGGAGATGAGGAAGAGAGGAGTAGGGGAGAGGCAAGGGAAGAAGGAAGGAGAAAGGAGAGGAGGAAGGAAGGAAGTAGAGAAGGGAGGGAGGGAGAAAAGAAAGGGAGAGAGGAGGAGAGGAAGAAGGAAGAAAGAGGAAAGGAGGATGGAAGGGAGAGAAGGAGGTGGGAAGGGAAGAGGTCAGAGTAGGAGTAAGGGAGAAGGAAGTGAAGAAGGAAGGGGAAGGAGAGGAAGAAAGAAAGTAGAGAAGGGAGGGAGAAAAGAAAGGGAGAGAGGAGGAGAGGAAGAAGGAAGAAAGGAAAGGGGAGGAAGGAAGGGGTAGAAAGAGAAGGAGAGAGGGCAGGAGGGAGATGAGGAAGAGAGGAGTAGGGGAGAGGCAAGGGAAGAAGGAAAGAGAAAGGAGAGGAGGAAGGAAGGAAGTAGAGAAGGGAGGGAGGGAGAAAAGAAAGAGAGAGAGGAGGAGAGGAAGAAGGAAGAAAGAGGAAAGGAGAGGAGGATGGGAGAGAAGGAGAGAGGGTGGGAAGGGAAGAGGTAAGAGTAGGAGTAGGGGAGAAGGAAGGGAAGAAGGAAGGGGAAGGAGAGGAAGAAAGAAAGTAGAGAAGGGAGGGAGAAAAGAAAGGGGGAGAAGAGGAGAGGAAGAAGGAAGAAAGAGGAAAGGAGAGGAAGGAGGGAAGGGATAGAAAGAGAAGGAGAGAGGGCAGGAGGGAGATGAGGAAGAGAGGAGTAGGGGAGAGGCAAGGGAAGAAGGAAAGAGAAAGGAGAGGAGGAAGGAAGGAAGTAGAGAAGGGAGGGAGGGAGAAAAGAAAGGGAAAATAAGGTAGTGTCACAACAGGAGGAAGGAATGATAAATAAAACAACCCAAATTGTATATTATAACCATTTAAACAGAATAACAAATGAATAAGAATGACAAATGTGAAGAAGAATAACTATGGGGCTGTATAATTGCATGTAAAAGAATAAAAAATAATAAAAACTTCAAAGAAAAAGATGCAAATGTTGTGTAAACGTTGTATACATTCTAAAATTATCATCATCACGAAACAAGGAGGTATATAGGTATGAAACAATAGAATGGAAAATTAGAAATGAGGGGGGGGAGAAAGAATACCGATAGCGGAAAGCTGTAAAAACGTAATTGTGATTTTTTCACGCTTAAAAATGCTGAACAAACCTGATTCTTTTTTTAAATAAAAAAGGTGGTTTTTAAAAAAAAAATATTTTCCTGAATTGCGTTGTCTTATTTGGCAACCGATTTAACTTCAAGGACTCGGAGACGGGCCGGGGGGTGGAGGGAGCGGTGTCGGGGTGGGGGGGAGACGAGATTCGGCAAACGCCTCACCTTAAGAGCCTGGTAGGCGCTGAGCACAGGGGTGATTTTGTGATTCGTGTGCGTGCGACGCACTCGGCATAACTGACACACCAAACGCTGGCAGGTTCTGCAGTAATGGGTGACTTCTTCGCGGTGTTCGGGACACAGCAGACCCTGAAAAGGAAGACACAACCGAAGCCGGGAAGTTGTCGCTTCACAACCAGAATGGGGAGCGCACAACATGCAAGAGACGAGAAACAGGAAGGAGTCCTCGTTTAGCGACGACAACAAACACAAAGGTTTCCCTTCAAAACAAAGAAATAAAAATAGATCTATAGACACCGAAAACAGAACTGGAAGGGACCCCTTAGAGGTCATCTACAATCTTCAGGAGAGGAATTTGGGGGCACATTTTGAGCGAGAGGGGAGCCTTACTTTGGGACGGAAAGTGAGCGTCGGAGGGATGGGTTCGTGCTGGGCTTTCTGTGTCCCCCACGGGTGGTAAAGTTTGAAACATTCGTTGCAAAAGCTGGATCGGCACTCCGTGCAGCCCTTGGTGGCTTCCAGCTGCGGCGGCTTGCAGAACTGGCACATGATGGCCGCGTTGACGTTGATGGTGTGGCGGTAACGCTCTACCACCCGTTCGAGCGTCAGGTTCCGGAAGAGGCTGCCTATGCCTCGCTCGCCCAGGTCCACATCGCGCTGGCACAGCGGGCACGGAAAGAGAATGCTCTGGGGGTGCAAGGCGCCACCCCGTTTCCGGCCGGGATACGTGCCGAAACCTGGGTTGGGAAAGAAAATGGGGACATGATTAGAAAGGAGAAGTAGGGAGTGGTGTGGTGGCCTAGAGGCAGATATTTCTCTATCTGTGCACAATAAGGATATATCTGCTGGGGGGAAAAAACACCTCCGCTCTGGCAACAGGAAAGGCATCTGGCCATTAAAATACTCTACTAGCTCAATTCAGTTGCCTGGACTCCACCCCACAAGGGATTATGTGGGATCGTTAAAAGATGATGATGATGATGATTACAAAGGAGAAATATGTTTTCCCAATGTTGACAAAGAAGGAAAAACTAATTAATAAAAGGGGTGGGGGAGTTTGCATAAATTCATTTATTTTTTTGTTACAAACTTCAAAACCTCTTTACAAACAATGTATTGATCGGGTTCCCCCCCCCCTTTTTTAAAATTTTCTCTTATACCTAATTAATTTTACACCCCATCCTTTCCTAATTTCGGCGTCCAAATTTTCTTTCCACCTTAAATTTTAATTTTTCTTAACCAATAAAACAATCGTTTTTCGCCCTTCCGTAAATAATAAATCAACTTTATCACTTCGTTTTCCTGTTGTTGTTTCTAGTTCCAAATGCAGCCTATATCATCCAATTTCAATATAACAAGCCTCTCACTTAAATTGGTTATCCGCACTTGACACTAATATCCTATTTAGCTACATGTCAACAACAATATCCATGTATTTCATTTCCTACCAAGATATCTCTTTTTTCATTTTCCTCCTTTCCTAACCATTTTCTCTCTTCTTCTCTTTGATGTTCTATTTTTCCTCATCTTTCTTTTTCTCCTTCTATCTCCTACTCTTAAATTCCCTTTTTTTTCCTTCCTCTTTTCCCCCTTTTGTATGTCTTCCAGCTTTCCCCTATCATTCTCCTTTGATTTATTTGAGCAACCCTCAAATTGGATTCCTCTTCTTTTGCTCCCCACTCTTTCTCTCTTTTCTTTTAGGCTGTTCTTTCCTTGGGAGATAGCATTTTCCTTTCTCGCTCCCTGTTTTTCCTGCGTCTCTATAAATGTCACTATGATTGTCTAGCTAGCAGAGTTGGAAGGGACCTTGGAGGTCTTCTAGCCCAACCCCCTGCCTAGGCAGGAAACCCTACACCGTTTCAGACAAATGGCTATCCAACATCTTAAAGACTTCCAGTGTTGGGGCATTCACAACTTCTGGAGGCAGGGAGTTCCACTGATTTAATTGTTCTCACTGTCAGGAAATTTCTCCTTAATTCTAAGATTCTTCTCTCCTTGATTAGTTCCCATCCACTGATTCTTATCCTGCCCTCAGGGGCTTTGGAGAATAGCTTGACTCCCTCTTCTTTGGGGCATCCCCTGAGATATTGGAAGACTGCTATCATGTCTCCCCTAGTCCTTCTTTTCATTAAACTAGACATATTCCCAGTTCCTGCAACCGTTCTTCGTATGTTTGAGCCTCCAGTCCCCTAATCCTCTTTGTTGCTCTTCTCTGCACTCTTTCTAGAGTCTCCGCATCTTTTCTACGTCGTGGCAACCAAAATTGGATGCAGTTTTCCAAGTGTGGCCTTACCAAGGCCTTATAAAGTGGTATCAATCCTTCACGTGATCTTGATTCTATCCCTCTGTTGATGCAGCCTAGAACTGTGTTGGCTTTTTTGGCAGCTGCTGCACACAGCTGGCTCCTATTTAAATGGTTTTTTTTCCCGGCACAAGGAATTTGCTTCATGCTCCCGGGAAGCCTCGGTCAGAACAGGAAGTCAAAAAACATACCTGATTTCAGAAGCCGGTCCAGGCGTTCGGGTTTTGGCACAATCCGGCGCCCTAACCGAGGACTCCGGGTGGCCGGCGTGGACGCTGGGGAGGTGGGCTCCGAGGTGGGATCCGGGCAGATGTAACCTTGCTGGAGCAGGACTTCGGTGGCACAGATGTGGCAAACATTGTGCATGCATGGCAAAACCAGAGGCTGCTTGTACATCTCTTTGCAGACGGGGCACAACAGTTCCCGCTCCATATTTTTTATGCTGGTCTGCAAAAAAAGAAGAAGAAGAGGAAGAAAATAAATATAAAAAGGTGGGAGGAGAAAAGCCAGGTTGGAAGGAGGGGGGGGGGGAAGAAAAAGCCATTTCTGCAAATAATTTCTGCTCTATTTTGGTCTCCGCACGAACGAGATCGGGCCAGCTGTTCGGGGTGTCTTTTGTCAAATTTAATGCATTTGTAATCCCGCTTTTACGATGTTTGTAAGTCATTCAAGGGGGTGTGGATGTATCCAATGCGCCTTCCTCCTGCTATTTTCTCCCCCCCCCTCGCCGCAAAAAAAAAACCAACCTTGCAAGGTGGGTTGGGCAGAGATGGATGGGCTCAAGGTCACGCAGATGGTTTCCAGGGCTAAGGCGGGAGTAGAACTCCCAGTCTCCTGGTGATTGGCCCAAAGTCCACCCAATTGGCTTTCATGCCTAAGGCGGGAGTAGAACTCCCAGTCTCCTGGTGATTGGCCCAAAGTCCACCCAATTGGCTTTCATGCCTAAGGCGGGACTAGAACTCCATCTCCTGGTGATTGGCCCAAAGTCCACCTAATTGGCTTTCGTGCCTAAGGCGGGACTAGAACTCCCATCTCCTGGTGATTGGTCCAAAGTCCATCTAATCAGCTTTCATGCCTAAGGCAGGACTAGAACTCCCATCTCCTGGTGATTGGCCCAAAGTCCACCTAATTGGCTTTCGTGCCTAAGGCAGGACTAGAACTCCCATCTCCTGGTGATTGGCCCAAAGTCCACCCAATTGGCTTTCATGCCTAAGGCAGGACTAGAACTCCCAGTCTCCTGGTGATTGGCCCAAAGTCCACCCAATTGGCTTTCATGCCTAAAGCAGGACTAGAACTCCCAGTCTCCTGGTGATTGGTCCAAAGTCCACCTAATTGGCTTTCATGCCTAAGGCAGGACTAGAACTCCCATCTCCCACTTTCTAGCCTTGTGCAAACCTTGACCAAAATGGCAAACCATGAAAGATTGGTGCTGAGGATGATGGGACGTGCAACCCAGAATCCCTTCAGGCATTTGCTGGAGGTGAACCCAGATCTCCCCACCCACCCCCACCCCAATAAACCCAACGAAGTAATCAGGACTCCATCCTGGCTTTCTAAGAATAACCCCGACTTGATTTACAGTTCAAGAGAATGGAGGCAATCAATTAGAAAAAAGAACATTTCTCTCTCTCCCTTTCCCTCTCCCTCCCTCTCTTCCTCATTCTCTCTCTCCATAGCTCTCTCTCTCGCCCCCTCTCTCATTCTCTCTCTCTCCATCTCTCTTATTCTCTCTTTCTTATTCTCTCCCACTCTCTCTCCCTCTCTTCCTCATTCTCTATCTCATTCTCAATCTCTCTCCATCTCTCTCTCATTCTCCCTTTATTCTCTCCCCCTCTCCCTCTCTTCCTCATTCTTTCTCTCCATCTTCTCTCTTATTCTGTCTCTCATACTCTTATTCTCTCCCTCTCTTCCTCATTCTCTCTCCTTCTCTCTCTCCATATCTCTCTCTCGCCCCCTCTCATTCTCTCTTATTCTCTCTGTCTCCATCTCTCTCTTATTCTCTCTTTCTTATTCTCTCCCCCTCTCTCCCCCTCTTCCTCATTCTCTATCTCATTCTCGCTCTCTCTCCATCTCTCTCTTATTCTCCCTTTCTTATTCTCTCCCCCTCTCTCCCTCTCTTCCTCATTCTCTCTCTCCATCTCTCTCTCTCTCATTCTCATTCTCTCTTTCCATCTCTCTCTCTTATTCTGTCTCTCATACTCTTATTCACTCTCTCTCTTATTCTCTCCCTCTCTTCCTCATTCTCTCTCCTTCTCTCTCTCCATATCTCTCTCTCGCCCCCTCTCATTCTCTCTCTCTCCATCTCTCTCTTATTCTCTCTTTCTTATTCTCTTACCCTCTCTCTCCCTCTCTTCCTCATTCTCCCTCTCCATCTCTCTCTCTCTTACTCTCTCATTTCCTCTCTCTTTCTCATTCTCTCTTTCCATCTCTCTCTCTTATTCTCTCTTTCTTATTCTCTTCCCCTCTCTCTCCCTCTCTTCCTCATTCTCCCTCTCCATCTCTCTCTCACTCTTACTCTCTCATTTCCTCTCTCTTTCTCATTCTCTCTTTCCATCTCTCTCTCTCTCTTATTCTGTCTCCCATACTCTCTTATTCGCTCTCACTTTCTCTCTCTCCATCTCTCTCCTCCTCATTCTCTCTCTCCCCCCCCCCTCTCTCTCTCATTTAAAAAAAAGGCAACCTTAGAACTTCCCTGCCCAGGAGCAATCTACCTGCAAAGACCAGGTGCTGATGGATTCCAGAAGAAGAAGAAGAAGAAAAAAATGATTTCTGACAGACATTCCCTCCCACCCCCAAAAGATCTAAAAATGACATTCTCCTTGTTCCCACCTGGGCTCTGTCTAGGATCAAGGGCAGACGGGAGGACGCTTTCCAATATGCCCGCTGACCCCGTCTCCAATTTTTCCTCCATCGCCACGCATGAAAAAATCCCCCCCCCTCCGCTCCTTTCCCAAAACAGCTTGGCTCACAGCCCGGCCCTCTGGTGTTTGCCTGCGAATCCTTCAAGGACATCCATTCTTGGGATCCTTCTCCTAGAGATCTCCTTTTGGGATCTCCCCCACAATGGGTGGATCCGTAGCTACGCCGAGCTCCCCACACACCCCCACGCGCCCACCGCGATGCAAGGGATCCTTACGGCAGCAAATTCTCCCCATCCTGGCCAAGCCCCACCCACCCCCTGTCCTCCGTGGCCCATCTTCCAAAAGCCAGGCTGGGAAGCATGGGTTTCCGGGAGTGAGGGTGATTGCGGGGGGGTGGGGGAGAGAGAAAGGCATCTTACCGTGCCCACCCTCTGCCGGGGTGCCATTTCCTTCCTGGCAGGGGAAAAAAAGGGGACAAAGCCAAGGAAGAGAGAGGGGAGGGGGGGAGAGAGAGAGGGAGCTGGACCACGGCCTGGGAAGCAGGCAGGGAGGAGGTTGCCATGGCGACGCCGGCTGTGCTCGGATGCTCACAGCATCCCTCTCTCTCTTTTTTTGGCCCCGAGGGAGAATAGAAGAAAAGCACCCGGGGGGGGAAATTGCCGGGGGGGGGGGCGCGGAATCAGGTTGCCAACAGTTGGGGGGGGCAGCCAACACCCACCTGGGGGGGGGCATTTTTAAAAAAAATGTTTTAAAGGGGAAGAAGCATGTTTCTTCCCTGGCAGGAGACAATAGCAGGGGGGGGGGAGTTTCCTCTCCCGGCTGCATCTCTCTCTCTCTCTCTCTCCCCCCCCACGACATAGGGACCCCAGAGCCCCCCCTTTCAAACTTTATCCCCTATATGCACAGAAGGGGGCACCCCCCCATCCTGCTTGGTTGCAGCAGTCCCGTTTTTTTTGTGCAAGCCCCCCGCCCTCCATCCATCCATCCATCCATCCTTCTCTCCATCCACCCATCCGACCCCTCCCCAAATAAAAGGTTGGGTTCTCACGCTGATCCGGACTAAGGCGTCCATGATGGAGGTGAACGAGTGGAGATCGTCGCCCTCGGCCATGTCTCCCGGTGAAACGGGGCGGGGATGCTCCCAGCGGGGACCCCCCAGCCAGCCAGCCCCCAGCCAGCGCCGCGCCTGCAGCGGCGGCGCCGGCGAACGGCTCGGTCTATTGCAGCTGGGGTTGGATCTGTAGGGAGGGGTGGGGTGGGGGGGAGGAAGGGGGAGTGCGCATGCTCGGGGGAAGCTCAACCCAAGAGTGGCTCATTCCCCCCCCCCATTTTAAGGAGTGGGGGTGTTGGAAATCCTTTGCATCCTTTGCTAGATGAGCCAAAATAATTTGCAAGTGGAAAAGGGATAGGGGCGCCCCCATTGGAGTGGTGCATCATGGGGGAGCCCTCTGCACAAGCTCAGGGGCTGCCTTTGCCCCAGCTGGGCATGCAACAAGAGATGAGAGGCGCCTCTGAGCCTACGCAGAGTGCCTCTCCGCTTCCTGCAGGGCAGAGGTGGGAAGACGGGCTCGCCAATCATTGCAAAAACAGCTCGTGTAAATTTGATTCTTATGCATTCTTTTAAACATTCCTCCCTCCCCTCAATTTTGCAAAAGCGAGGAGGCTCGAACCCGCGAAGACGCGGCGCGCCTCGCTTTGTTCGACGCCTTCGGGGAAGGGAGAGGCGGTGGCCCCCTAGCGGCCAGACGGTGAAAAAAAGGCACTCCCGCCTATCCTCACCGCGCATGCACCAAGTCGCTTAAAGGCCTCCTATAATCGTGCGCAGGCGCGTGAGGAAAAAGTACACGTCTGCGCTCAGCCAGCCGGGGCGGGGCCCGCGCGTGCGCGTAAAGAAGCTCCAGCGTGGTTGGAGGGGAGGGGGAGAAAAAGAGGCTCTTCCCGGCGGCGCATGCGCGAGGCAGACAGACGCTCTGGTTCAAACCGAGGAGGGATCGTTGGCTCGGCGGACGGAGCAGGGGGTCGTCGCGCGGGGCACTATGGGTAACGTGGTCCCTGGGAAGGGGGAGATGGGCATCAGATTAAGTCATCGAAGTGCATCCTGGGTAATGTGGCAGGGGTGGGCAAGGCAAGGCAAGGCAAATGAAAGAGGGCATGGCATTACCCAGAATCCCCCCCCAAATGGTGCTTCCAGCTGTCTTGGACTACAACCCCCATCATCCCAAAACAGCACAGCTTCCCTGGGCAAAGACAGCTACTTGTGCCACTGTGTTGGCTCTCATACCTAAGGGGCATTGGGGATGGAGGGGGATTATGGGTAGAGGGACACTGCAGATGGAGGGAATCATGGGTAAAGGAGCATTGGATGGAGGGGACTATGGGTAAAGGGGCATTGGGGATGGAGGGGATTGTGGGTAAAGGAAAATTGTGGATGGAGGGGATTATGGGTAAAAAGATATTGGGGGTGGAGGGGATTATGGGTAGAGGGGCATTGGGGATGGAGGGGATTATGGGTAGAGGGACATTGGGGATGGAGGGGATTATGGGTAGAGGGGCATTGTGGATGGAGGGGATTATGGGTAGAGGGGCATTGTGGATGGAGGAATTATGGGTAGAGGAACATTGTGGATGGAGGGAATTATGGGTAGAGGAGTATTGTGGATGGAGGGAATTATGGGTAAAGAGGCATTGTGGACGAAGGGAGTTATAGGTAAAAAGATTGGATGGAGGGAATTACAGGTAAAGGAGCATTGTGCATGGAGGGAATTATGGGTAGAGGAGCGTTATGGATGGAGGGAATTATTGGTAGAGGAGTATTGTGGATGGGAGGGAATTATGGGTAGAGCAGCATTGTGGTAGGAGGGAATTATGGGTAAAGAAACATGGCAGTGGGAATTATGGGTAGACTAGAAAATTTAACATTTAAACATATCCTTTTAATATTTTGCAAGTTTTGTGCTCTAAATTCCAGCCTCTTTTTGGTGGACAATGTCAAACAAAGCTAATTTTACGCCCAAGAACGACATTGCTAAATTTCATTTATTTTATATCCCGTCTTTTTTTATTTTGACAAACTCCTCAAGGGAGGCAGCTTCTCTAGAGTCCCGTCTTGCTTGGACGTTCGCGCGAAGCTGCCCCCCACCACCAGCCTGATCCCAGGACGGGAAGACACCCGGCCCTCCTCTCCTTCTGCCTTCCAACCCTGGATAAGCCAGCATGCATTCCTCAAACAAACCATCATTGGCCGGGGTTCCCTCCAGACCCCTCCAAGAAGGGGGCAAAGAAGGGCTTAGCAGGGGTTACGCAGCTGCCCGGATCCCCCCCCTCCCCAAACTAACCTTTTTTTGGACCCTTCCCAGCGCCGATGACCGAATTGTCCCGCCGGCTTTGACTGTCTCGTTTTGTCTTTCTAGCGGTCAGCACGGGAATATCGCTGGTCCTTTCCTCCCTGTTATCCCTGCTGCTCTTCACCGGGATGCAGATGTACAGCCGCCAACTGGCGTCCAGCGAATGGCTGACCATCCAAGGGGGTCTTTTGGGGTCTGCCCTCTTCATTTTTTCCCTCACCGTATCCTTTGGTTTTCTGTGTGTGTTGGGCAAGGTGGAGTTGATTTAAATCGAGTCGATTTAAACCCCGATTTAAATCGAGTCGACTTAAACCCCCGATTTAAATCGAGTCGATTTAAGCCCCGATTTAAATCGAGTCGACTTAAACCCTGATTTATTTTTGTATAATTGAAATTGAAAACCTGATATTGCACTATATACCGTGGTGTGTGTGTTGGGCAAGGTGGAGTTGATTTAAATCAAATCGATTTAAATCGGGATTTAAATCGAGTCGACTTAAACCCCGATTTAAATCGAGTCGACTTAAACCCCGATTTAAATCGAGCCGACTTAAACCCCGATTTAAATCGAGTCGACTTAAACCCCGATTTAAATCGAGTCGACTTAAACCCCGATTTAAATCGAGTCGATTTAAACCCCGATTTAAATCGAGTCGACTTAAACCCCGATTTAAATCGAGTCGACTTAAACCCCGATTTAAATCGAGTCGACTTAAACCCGATTTATTTTTGTATCATTGAAATTGAAAACCCGATATCGCACTATCTACCGTAGAATTCAATACGGTTACTGCTCCGGGATGGTTCGCCGACAAAAGGGCGAACGACAAAACCACGTCCGACTAAACCGCGGTGACGAAACCGCGCGTTCTAAAGCGCTCCGACAAATGAGCGCTGAATCGCGGCGGCGACAGAAGCATGCTGTAAAACTAACCCTAAACCTAACCGTAACGCTAACCCTAAACCTAACCCTTACCTTAACTTAAATCGGCTTTCTGTCGACGCGCTGTTGTAAAGCGTCCTTCTGTCGACGTGCTGTTGTCGACGCGTTTCAGCGCTCATTCGTCGGAGCGCTTTAGAACTCGCGGTTTCGTCACCGCGGTTTAGTCGGACGCGGTTTTGTCATTCGCCCTTTTGTCGGCAAACCATCCCGATTTTAGCGACGCGATTTTGTCAGCGTGCTTTTGTCGTCCGCGCTTTTATCGGGTCACGCTCCGGGATAGAAGCTGGTTTTTTTTCAGCCTCTTTGTCCTTGTTTTTATTATCCTGTACCATCTGCCAGATGGTAATAGTTCAAAAAAAAAAATCACTTATGTGTCATGTCGAGGATCACCTAAACGTTTCCGATTGGGGATGTGGCCTTAATAAAAGGCGTTAAACAGCCCTCCCCCCTCCCACCCCAAGTTTAAAAACTTTTGCAAAGGTTTTTTTCCCCAAGGGTTGCCAGGCAGAGGTGAACATCTGGCTTAAGACCCGTTGCAAAATACGTCCAGGCTTTATATGACGGTTCTCATCCTTGACCCTGAGACCCCCCCCCACGCAACAAAGGCCTTCAACAATTTGGAAAGCCTGATTTTCGGCAAAGGGTTCCAAGCAAAGGTGTTTCCTGAAAGTGAGTCGAATGAAGGGAAGGGGGGGGGGTCTCGTGGGAGCCGAACGGATTATCCTGGTTTTTTTAACCTGGTTTATTATTATCTCTCTCCCCCCCACCCCCCATTTCCCCACTCCGGTCTGCAGTTATTTCCTGCCTTCTCCTGGCCCTGTTTGCATCAGGACTGATTCATCGTGTGTGTGTCACCACTTGGTAAGAGGACAAAAGGTGGGCTGGGGGGGGGGGGAGAGGCAGCGGTGTGTTTTGTGTGAGATTGAATGGGGAGGTGGGGGGGGGGGTAGGTGGGATTGATCTGTAGTAATACCTTGCTAAGGCCACCCCTTGGAATACTGCATCCAGTTCCGGAAAGAGCGAAAGAGAAGTGCAACAAAGAGGATTAGAGGACTGGAGGATAAAAATTGACGGAGAATATTGTAGGAATTGGGGATGTCTGGTTGAAGGAAGGAAGGAAGGAAGGAAGGAAGGAAGGAAGGAAGGAAGGAAGGAAGGAAGGAAAATTGACGAAGAATATTGTAGGAATTGGGGATGTCTGGTTTAAAGGAAGGAAGGAAGGAAGGAAGGAAGGAAGGAAGGAAGGAAGGAAGGAAGGAAGGAAGGAAGGAAGGAAGGAAAATTGATGAAGAATATTGTAGGAATTGGGGATGTCTGGTTTAAGGGAAGGAAGGAGGAAGGAAGGAAGGAAGGAAGGAAGGAAGGAAGGAAGGAAAATTGACGAAGAATATTGTAGGAATTGGGGATGTCTGGTTTAAGGGAAGGAAGGAGGAAGGAAGGAAGGAAGGAAGGAAGGAAGGAAGGAAGGAAAATTGATGAAGAATATTGTAGGAATTGGTTATGTCTGGTTTAAGGAAGGAAGGAAAATTGATGAAGAATATTGTAGGAATTGGGGATGTCTGGTTTAAGGAAGGAAGGAAAGGAAAATTGACAAAGAATTGGAGAAATTGGAGATGTCTGATTTAAGGAAGGTAAGGAAGAAAGGAAAGAAAGAAAAAAGGAAGGAATGAGATGGAAAGGAAGGGAAAAGAATACCAGAATAACAGAGTTGGAAGGGACCTTGGAGGCCTTCTAGTCCAACCCCTTGCTCAAGAAGGAAGGAAGGAGAAATAGAAGCAGAGGAAAGGGAGAGGGGAAAAAATGTAGAGGAAGGAAAGGCAAAGAAAAAAAAAGACAAGCAGAGACGGAAGAAAGGATGAAAAGCAAATAACAACGAAGGAAAGATAGCAGAATAACAGAGTTGGAAGGGACCTATAGCAATAGCAGTAGACTTATATACCGCTTCATAGGGCTTTCAGGCCTCTCTAAGCGGTTTACAGAGAGTCAGCATATTGCCCCCAACAATCTGGGTCCTCATTTTACCCACCTCGGAAGGATGGAAGGCTGAGTCAACCCTGAGCCGGTGAGATTTGAACCGCTGAACTGCTGATCTAGCAGTAGCCTGCAGTGCTGCATTTAACCACTGCGCCACCTCGGCTCTTACCACCTCGGCTCTTACCTTGGAGGTCTTGTCTAACCCCCTGCTCAAGAAGGAAGGAAGGAAGGACGGACAGACTCATCTACCTGTCTATCCACCTTCTATCCATCCTCAACTCCTGACCAAAGGGACTTTTGACATAGCAGTAAATCCCTTTAATTTTCATTTAATTTGCAGGTAGCAATCGTAAACCCAGTTTAACTTTGCTACTCTCTCTCTCTCTCTCTCTCTCTCCTTGAAGCTTAATCTTCTCCCTGGTGGCTCTCTACTACATCCAGAAGATCTCTTCCACCTTCTACCAAATGGCCACCCCAGTCTCCGTCCCCGTGAAGACGGTCAGCAAAAGCCGGAAGAGGAATTGACGCCGGGACGTTGGCCTTCTCGCCATTCCGGTTTCCCTCGGTGAAATTCAATAAAACCTCTTTTTTTTTTAATAGACCAAAAACAGCAACCAGACAAGTGTCTTTTTTTACAGCTACGAGCCATCTGCCTTCTTCAAATCTTTTTTGCGAGCGCTTTGCAAATGTAGCATATTTCCCCGAGCGTTGGAAAGATGCGGTTTTTTTATTTTTACTATCTTCAGAGTCGGGAAGGGATATGTATAATCTTTATTCTCGTTGTGCTTAAATACAACGGAATTGGTTGAAATTGAAATTAAATACAACGAAAGGGAGATGGAAAAGTAGAACGATTGGGAAATTATTCTAATTTTTTTTTATATACGTTATATTTATTTCCTGGCATCTCCCCTCTCCCAACAACCTTGCGAGGTAGGCTCGATGGAGAGAAAGAGGAAGTGGCCCAAATCGATCTCCAGGGAGATCTCCTGGATTAATGTCTCTCACTTTAAGATGGGTGGATTTCAAGTCACAGAATTCCCCAGCTGTAATTTTGGAAGTTGAAGTCTAAATAATTTAAAACATGCTGGCTGGGGGATTCTGGGAGTTGAAGTCCATCCCTCTTAAAGCAGGCTGTCTAGGGGATTCTGGGAGTTGAAGTCCACCCCTCTTAAAGCATGCTGGCTAGGGGATTCTGGGAGTTGAAGTCCATCCCTCTTAAAGCATGCTGGCTGGGGGATTCTGGGAGTTGGCGTTCGCCCATTTTAAAGCAGGCTGACTGGGGAATTCTGGGAGTTGAAGTCCATCCCTCTTAAAGCATGCTGGCTGGGGGATTCTGGGAGTTGAAGTCCGCCCATTTTAAAGCATGCTGGCTGGGGAATTCTGGGAGTTGAAGTCCATCCCTCTTAAAGCATGCTGGCTGGGGGATTCTGGGAGTTGAAGTCCATCCCTCTTAAAGCATGCTGGCTGGGGGATTCTGGGAGTTGAAGTCCATCCCTCTTAAAGCATGCTGGCTAGGGGATTCTGGGAGTTGAAGTCCATCCCTCTTAAAGCATGCTGGCTGGGGGATTCTGGGAGTTGGCGTTCGCCCATTTTAAAGCAGGCTGACTGGGGAATTCTGGGAGTTGAAGTCCATCTCTCTTAAAGCAGGCTTTCTGGGGGTGGAAGTCCACCCATCTTAAAGCATGCTGGCTGGGGGATTCTGGGAGTTGAAGTCCAGACTTCTACAGAGTTGAAAACCACCATCTAATAATGCTCCTGAAACCTTGAAGCTGCCACCAAAATAGGGCTGGCTGGGGATGATGGGTGTTAACCACCAACCTAGAGGTCAGGAAAATCAGCCTTCCCCACATTGTGACACAATCTGATCTCCAGCAGGGGGCGCTGTCAGGCAAGGAAAGATCGGACTTTATTTTTAATTTATAGCAGGATTTGCTAAACTCACCCCCTCTTCATTCAAGGAAATCTCGGGTGCTTTTTAAAAGCCATGATGAAGGAAAGGAAAGAAGGAACTTAAGGAAGAAAAAGAGTGAGAGAAAAGGAAAGTTATATGAGAAGGAAGGAAAAGAGTGATTAAAAAAAGATGAGAAAGGAGGGAAAGGTGGGATGGAAAAAGGAAAGGAAGGAATATGAAGAAAAGATGGAAAGGAGAGATGGAAAAAGGAAAGATGAGAAAGAAGGAAAGGAGATGAAAAAAGGAAAGATGAGAAAGAAGGAAAGGAGGGATGGAAAAAGGAAAGATGAGAAAGAAGGAAAGGAGGGATGGAAAAAGGAAAGATGAGAAACAAGGAAAGGAGGGATGGAAAAAGGAAAGATGAGAAAGAAGGAAAGGAGGGATGGAAAAAGGAAAGATGAGAAAGAAGGAAAGGAGATGGAAAAAGAAAAGATGAGAAAGAAGGAAAGGAGGGATGGAAAAAAGGAAAGATGAGAAAGAAGGAAAGGAGATGGAAAAAGGAAAGATGAGAAAGAAGGAAAGGAGATGGAAAAAGGAAAGATGAGAAAGAAGGAAAGGAGATGGAAAAAGAAAAGATGAGAAAGAAGGAAAGGAGGGATGGAAAAAGGAAAAATGAGAAAGAAGGAAAGGAGGGATGGAAAAAGGAAAGATGAGAAAGAAGGAAAGGAGGGATGGAAAAAGGAAAGATGAGAAAGAAGGAAAGGAGGGATGGAAAAAGGAAAGGAAAAAAAGTTTGCATGAGAAAGACCGAAAGGAAACGGTGACCTCCCTTGCTTTCCAGGTGAAGTTGACTTCCTCTTGGCCCCTTCATCCACTCAAGAGCCCCCCTCCCCATTTCAAGCCCCAGGATCCCCTGGCTCAACCTTTGCCCTGACCCCCCCTAGGGAAGGCATATGCAGTTCAGCCTCTCCAAAGCGAGGGAGAGGCTCTCGGGTGAACCGCTGACCCCTTTGGTGAGGGGGTGGGTGGGGGGATTGGATCACATTCCTTGCAAAAGCCCTTCCAGCCATAGTAACTCAACCCTTTCCTGCCCATTCCCCCACTCTCCCGACCCCCAAGGTTTGATTGCAAGGAAAACAACCCAGGGGTGGAATTGGGTAGGTGGGCTATATTTAAAATCTCCTTTCCCCCCCCCCCCTCTCTCTCTCTCTGGGTGCCCCCTAAGTGCTTCTCCGGCTGTGTTTTTTTTTTTAAACAAAGATTCTTTTAAGTTAGAAAAGTCTTTTTTAGAAAAAGAGGATCTGTGCAGATTTCCAGGATAGGTTGAGACTTTCTGAGTGGAGGGTCTGCTGAGCTAGGATGGGGGGCAGCCTTTTCATTCCCCCCCCACCCCCAGTGTAGGCTCATTCCACATCGCCACTTACTTGTTTAGTGACTGAGATGACGACGGCACTGAAAGGATTGGGAAATTCTTACCAAAGAAAAACTACTAGAAGACAAGAAGAATTTAGGATATCTTATCTATTTATCTGTCTATATAATCTATCATCTATTTCTATCTTTTCTCTCTACTCCATCATTATCTATTTTATCTATCAGTCTATCATCTTTTTCTATCTATCTTTTCTCTCTCATTTATTTTATCTATATCATCTATATCTATCTCTATAATC
The DNA here is from genome assembly GCF_051295495.1 of Thamnophis sirtalis. Classification (NCBI taxonomy): domain Eukaryota; kingdom Metazoa; phylum Chordata; class Lepidosauria; order Squamata; family Natricidae; genus Thamnophis; species Thamnophis sirtalis. The sequence continues at coordinate 41,841,949 of NW_028261382.1, read as the reverse complement.
TATCATCTCTTTCTATCTTTTATCTATCTTCTCTACCATTATTTATCTATCTCTATATCTATATCTATAATCTATCTTTTTCTATTTCTCTCTATAATCTATCATCTCTTTCTATCTATCTTTTCTCTCTTCTCTATCATTATTTATTTTATCTATCTATCTCTATAATCTATCGTCTCTATCTCTATCTATAATCTATCTTTTTCTATTTCTCTATAATCTATCATCTCTATCTTTTCTCTATCTTCTCTATCATTTTATCTGTCTATCTGTATAATGTATCATATCTATCTAAAATCTATCTTTTTCTATTTATCTCTATAATCTATCATCTCTTTCTATCTTTTCTCTATCTTCTCTATCATTATTTTATCTATCTATCTCTATAATCTATCATCTCTATCCTCTATCATTATTTTATCTGTCTATCTCTATAATGTATATCTATAATCTATCTTTTTCTATTTATCTCTATAATCTATCATCTTTCTATCTTTTCTCTATCTTCTCTTATCATTATTTATTTTATCTATCTATCTCTATAATCTATCGTCTCTATCATCTCTATCTATAATCTATCTTTTTCTATTTCTCTATAATCTATCATCTCTTTCTATCTATCTATTCTCTATCTTCTCTATCATTATTTTATCTGTCTATCTGTATAATGTATCATATCTATCTAAAATCTATCTTTTTCTATTTATCTCTATAATCTATCATCTCTATCTTTTCTCTATCTTCTCTATCATTATTTATTTTATTTTATCTATCTCTAATCTATCATATCTATCATTCTATCTATATCTACCTATAATCTATCTATCTATCTATCTATCTATCTATCTATCTATCTATCTATCTATATATATATATATATATATATATATATTCTCTCTTTTTTATCTTCTCTTTATCGTCTGTCTGTCATTATTATTGCTACACAGATAGTCCTCAACTTACAACAGTTCCTTTAGTTACCCATCAGAGTCAGAAAAGAAAGAAAGGATGAAAAGCGAATAACAGCGAAGGAAGGATAGCAGAGTTGGACGGGACCTTAGGGGTCATCTAGTCCAACCCCCTTCCCATGCAGGAGACCTGTACTAGGGATTCGAACCACCCAACAACTGCCGGCCTTTCTGACCCACAAGAAGCTTGGCCAAGAATTTGGCCTCTGCTGTTTTTTGTTTTTCAAAGCTGGCCCAATATCTCAATCTTTTATTTCCCTTCTCTTGTTTCTCTCCAGCGGCGAATGTTGTGACCCGTAGGCAAGGGGGAGTAGCATTCACGGGAAACTGGGCACGTTGGAGCAAGCCGCAAACCTCCAGCGAGGGTTTATTTACTTAGAAAAGCGGCTCTCGTAACTTCTTCCCCTCCCTCTCTTGGGGGGGGGGGGCAGGCAAAGGGGGGGGGCAGGCAAAGGGGGGGGGAGGCTTGGCATGGCAAGTCCCAATTTGCTCCAATGGCCTTGGGTGAGAGTGGAGGTTGGGCCCTAAGTGACCACACTGACGTTTTAATTTGGGGTGGGGGGGTTCTTTGTAAGGAGGGGGGGAGAATATTTTTTTTGGCTCGGAAGGGGTTGGCAGGAGTCGTGGGCATTCGGTGGAGGGCGAGGCTGAATCGTGGGCATCAGCCGAAGAGGGAAAGCTACTCGGATCTGTCAAAGCTGGGAAGAAGTGATAAGAGTTGGGGAGATGCTTTTGAAATTGAAATTCATTCCTTTCCTTTCTTTCCTTCCTTCCTTCCTTCCTTCCTTCCTTCCTTCCTTCCTTCCTTCCTGAACATGGGGTTGGACTAGAAGATCTCCAAGGTCCCTTCCAGCTCTGTTATTCTGCTATTCTTTTCCTTTCTTCATTTCCATCTCCTTCCTTCCTTCCTTCCTTCCTTAAACCAGACATCCTCAATTCCTACAATATTCTTCATCAATTTTCCTTCCTTCTTTCCTTCCTTCCTTCCTTCCTTCCTCCTTCCTTCCCTTAAACCAGACATCCCCAATTCCTACAATATTCGTCAATTTTACTTACTTACTTACTTACTTAAACCAGACACCCCCAATTCCTACAATATTCTTCGTCAAGATTCCTTTCAATGCTTTTATTCTGCTTTCCTTCTTTCCTTCCTTCCTCCTTTCCTTTTCTCCCTTTCCCTCCATCTCTTTCCCTTTGTTTCTACCTTCCTTCCTTTCCTCTCCCCTTCCCATCTCCCTCCCTCCTTTCTACCCTCCCTCCCTCCCTTCCCTCCTTACTTCCTTTCCCTTTTCTCCTTTTTCCCCTCGCCCTTTCCCTTCATTTGTTTCTTTCTCCCTTTCCTCCCTCCTTCCCATCTCCCCCTTTCCTTCCTCCCTCCCTTCCTTTCACTTTTCTCCTTTTCGCATCCCCCTTTCCCTGCATTCCTTCCTTTCCTCCCTCTCTTTCACTCCTCCCTCTCTTCTCCCTTTTCCTCTCCTCTTTCCCTTCCTTTTTTCCCCTTTTTTCCCTTCTCTTTCTTCCTTCCCTCCATTCCTTCCTTCCCATCTCCCTGCTTTCCTTTCTTCCTTTTCCTTTTCTCCTTTTCCCCTCCCCCTTTCCTTTCCTTCCTTCCTTTCCTTCCTCCCTTCTCCCTTTTCCTCTTCATTTCTTTTTTCTTCCTTTCTTCCCCTCTTTCCCTTCCTTTCTTCCTTCACCTCCCATCTGCCAATATCCCTGCAATACACAGCTGCTTATACCTGCTCCGGCAGGAGTAAATTAAGCAAGAGCCACAGAAAAATACATTTTCCTAAGTAATCAGCACTGGGATCAAGCAAGCCAACCACCTCCCAAATTCAGAATATGCTTCTATTGTCTTGTCCCTGAGGCTAAACACCCCCCCCCCTTCCTAAACCTGCTGATAAAAAGCCAACAGCTTTGAATTCAGATCCCCTTTGCTGCAGGGGACCAAAAAAACAGGAGAAACATTGAGAGATATACATTGCCTTGACTGATAATTTTCTCTCTCTTTTTTTTGGCACCAGGCTTAAGAAGAAAAAAACCCTCAGGGTTCCAGACAAGAGAGAGAGAGAGAGAGTGTGTGAATAAGAGAGAGAGAGAGAGAGAGATGGAGAGAGAGAATAAGAGATAATGAGGGAGAGAGGGAGAGAAAATGAGAGAGAGAGAGAGATGGGGAGAGAGAATGAGGAAGAGAGGGAGAGAGAATAAGAAAGAGAGAGGGAATAAGAAAGAGAATGAGAATAAGAGAATGGGAGAGGGAGTGAGAGAGAGTGAATAAGAGAGAGAGATGGGGAGAGAGAATGAGGAAGAGAGGGGGAGAGAATGAGAGAGTGAATAAGAGAGAGATGGAGAGAGAGAATGAGGAAGAGAGAGAGAATAAGAAAGAGAGGGAATGAGAAAGAGAATGAGAGAATAAGAGAGAATGAGAGAGGGAGTGAGAGAGAGAAAGAGTGAATAAGAGATCAAGAGATCGAGAGAGAATAAGAGATAATGAGGGAGAGAGTGAGAGAAAATGAAAGAGTAAGAGAGCTGGAGAGAGAGAATGAGGAAGAGAGGGAGAGAGAATGAGAAAGAATGAGAGAGCGAGAGAGTGTGAATAAGAGAAAGAGGTGGAGAGAGAGAATAAGACAATGAGGGAGAGAGGGAGAGAAAATGAGAGAGAGAGTAAGAGAGATGGAGAGAGAGAATGAGGAAGAGAGGGAGAGAGAATAAGAAAGAGAATGAGAAGGAGAATAAGGGAGAATGAGAGAGCGAGTGAGAGTGAATAAGAGGTAGAGAGAGAGATGGAGAGAGAATAAGATAATGAGGGAGAGAGGGAGAGAAAATGAGAGAGTAAGAGAGAGAGATGGAGAGAGAGAATGAGGAAGAGAGGGAGAGAGAATAAGAAAGAGGGAATGAGAAAGAGAATAGGGGAGAATGAGAGAGGGAGTGAGTGAGAGAGAGTGAATAAGAGAGAGAGAGCTGTCTAGAAAAGCATTGGAAAGGGTGGGGGGAACTCCTGCACTGAACCCAGGACTGAAATAGGGGCGGGCTTGACTAGATGATCTTTTAGTTCTACCTTGGGACGCTCCCCCCTCAAATCTCGGCCTTGCCTTTTCCGCCTGCCCTGGTTGCAGCCAGTTGAAACAAGGGACAAACTTAATAATAAATTCATATCTTAATAATAAATAAATAAATGCATAAGTAAAATAACAAAACAAGGGACCTCTTGACTTATTCCGAGCACGTCCAGACCTGTGGTGTCTGTTTTGCCTTTACAAGCCAGGATTGTGCGGCTAAAGGCCGCGTGAAGTCCCCAAATTTAGACAGAGATAGATCACCTGCCCTAGGGGATTTTTGAGGGGGGGGGTTAGTTATGTATGGATGTGCTTTGCAACCTCCCCTCCTAAAAAAAAACCCAGCAATTCAAAAACACCTTGGATTTTCCCAGCGGAAACTCCCATCGGTGCTCAGGTAGGCTATGTCTGAGCAGGGAGGCTCCACTCATAATCCACCGGCCTGGATTAGCGAAAGACTCAGTGAATTCTGCAATGAAATCTCTTTTGGGCCTGCCACGTGGACCCACCCTAATAAAAATAAGCCCACCGTGAGATTTATTTCTGCATTACCATGTTTTCCCCTAAAATAAGACTTATTATATTAACTTTTTTTTTGCTCCAAAAGATGCATTAGGGCTAAATTTCTGGCTAGGTCTTATATTCGGGGGAAATACGGCACTAAATGCATCCAGAAAAAAACGATGGCTACCAACCTGCCTTCTGTTGAGGACTAGTATATTGCACGAGTCAAAAAGGGGGCTGGGAAAATATCTACGGAGCCCTCGCATCCTGGACACAAATTGTTTCAACTCCTCCTCTCAAAACGACACGATAGGGCACTGCACACCAAAACAACTAGACACAAGGATGGGTTTTCCCCCAAACGCCATCACTCTGCTAAACATCTAATTCGCTCGCCACTGTCAAACTATTCACTAAGGCTGCATTGCTATTCTCTATTCTCTATTCTATTCTATTATTTCCTATTCTCTATTCTATTCTATTCTCTTATTTCCTATTCTGTATTCTATATTCTATTATATTCTTCTATTCTACTCTCACTCCATATTCTATTCTATTCTCTTATTTTCTATTCTGTATTTTATATTCTATTTGATTCTATTATTTCCTATTCTGTATTTTATATTCTATTCTATTATTTCCTATTCTCTATTCTATTCTTCTATTCTATTCTCACTCCATATTCTATTCTATTCCTCATTTCCTATTCTCTATTCTCTATTCTATTTATTCTATTATTTCCTATTCTGTATTTTATATTCTATTCTATTCTATTATTTCCTATTCTCTATTCTCTATTCTATTCTTCTATTCTATTCTTCTATTCTCACTCCATATTCTATTCTATTCGTCTTATTTCCTATTCTGTATTTTATATTCTATTCTCTTATTTCCTATTCTGTATTCTATATTCTAGTCTATTCTATTATTTACTATTCTATATTTTATATTCTATTCTACTCTATTCTATTCTATTCTCTTATTTCCTATTTTATATTCTATTCTTCTATTCTATTCTTCTATTCTATTCTCACTCCATATTCTATTCTATTTCTCTTATTTCCTATTTATATTTTCTATTCTATTCTATTTTCTTATTTCCTATTCTCTTATTTCCTATTCTATATTCTATTCTATTCATCTGGCTGACAATTTTAACTGGGCTTTATTTTGGGGGGGTAAGGCTTATATGACCCGCACCCTGAAAAACCATGCTAGGACTTATCTTCCAGGTAGGTCTTCTTGTTGGGAAAACAGGGTATTGTTTAGACTAAAGTGTGATTCACACACACCCCAGACACACAGATTTGCTAAGAGAATATATCCGAAGCTGATTAATTCCCCCCCACACACACACTTCCCCAAACTGGGGAAGATTCCCAAATATTTTGCAGGGAGAAAGGACCTCGCCTGGGCTGGCCGAGGGCGATGGGCTACGGGGTTGGCAAGGCCCATTGTCCGGTTCGAGGGCCGTTCCCCCAGTCTGTTGGCGCTGCCCGGCTATGTGCCAAAGCGGGATGTTGCCGGAATAAAAGGGGGAATTCGGAGAATGCACGCCCTGCTTTGCAAGGCTGGAGAAGAGACACGAGGGTTTTTTTGTTGGGGGTTTTCTGCCGATTCAGCGCTCCGAGTAAGCCAGCCTCTGGCGTCTCTCTGTTTGCCAGCCAGGATTTCTAGACAAAGCAACTTTTGCAGCTGGTTTTTCTGCCTTTGATCTGGGGGTTGGGGGGGGGAGAGAGAAAAGGCACCCAGGTTTGCAAGGAGGAAGCCAGACAACCCCCCCCCCTTCCATCGCAGCAAAGTTCCAGAAAATCTGGGGTTTCTGTGTGTGTGTGTGTTTTATTTTTTAACCAGAAAGGAGGAAAGTACTCTGTGCGTGCCCAGAGGCCACCTGCGGGCCACGTTTCTATAATAGCGGAATTGAAATCTTTCCGATCCCAGAGGCCTTTTTTTGCGCAGGCTGATAAAGATTGTTTTGCTTTTTGGGTGGATTCTGGTTAGCAGTGAGGAAGGCCAGAGAGGAGGAGGAGGAAGAGGAGAAGGAGAAGAAGAAGAAAGGAGGAGGAGGAGGAGGAAGACTGTGAGGTCTTTGGTGTCCTTTGAGCTTAGTGATTTTCTTCCGGGCATTTCATGACCCAACTAAGTAACATCATCAGTGCTAAAGGAGGAACAGGAGGAGGAGGAAAAGGACTGTGGGATCCTTGGTGCTCTCTGAGCTGGGTGGTTTTCTTGCAGACGTTTCATGACCCAACTAGGTAACAACATCAATGCTAGAAGAAAGAGGGGCTTATGGAGGGGAACAGAAGAGAGAGGAGGAGGAGGAGGAGGAGGAGGAGGAGGAAGAAGAAGAAGAAGAAGAAGAAGAAGAAGAAGAAGAAGAAGAAGAAGAAGAAGAAGAAGAAGAAGAAGAAGAAGAAGAAGAAGAAGAAGAAGAAGAAGAAGAAACTTTTTAGCAAGGAGGAGGAGGAGGAGGAGGAGAAGAAGAAGAAGAAGAAGGAAGGAAGGAAGGAAGAAAGAAAGAAAGAAAGAAGGAAAGAAGGAAAGAAGGAAAGAAGGAAAGAAAGAAAGAAAGAGGAGGAGAAGAGGAGGACTAGAATCTAGATGGTCTCTGAGCTGGGGTGATTTCTTGCAGGCATTTCATGACCCAAGTAGGTAACATTATCAGTGCTAGAAGGGAAGTGGGGTTTGTGGAGAGGAGGTGGAGAAAGAGGAGGTGGAGGAGGAGATGGAGAAGGAGAAAGAGGAGGGAAGGAGGGAGAATAGGAGGAGGGGGGAAACAAGGGGAAGGAGAAGACAGACGAGGAGGAGCAGCAGAAGGAGGGAGAGGAGGAGGAGAAAGAGGAGATCGAGAAAGAGAGGGAGAGAAGGAAAAGGAGGGATACGGAGAAGGAGAAGTTAGACCAAGAGACAAAGGAGAAGGTGGAGAAGGAGAAAGGGAAGAGGAAAGAAAGAGGGAGAGAAGGAAAAAGAGGGATACGGAGAAGTTAGACCAAGAGACGAAGGAGAAGATGGAGGAGGAGAGAAAGAGGGGGAGAAGGGGAAAGGAGTGATAAGGAGAAGGAGGAAAAGGACAGAAGGAGAGAAAGAGGGAGAGAAGGGGAAAGGAGTGATAAGGAGAAGGAGGAAAAGGAGAGAAGGAGAGAAAGAGGGAGAGAAGGGGAAAGGAGTGATAAGGAGAAGGAGGAAAAGGAGAGAACGAGGGAGGGAAGGAAAAGGAGGGACATGCAGAAGGAGAAGACAGACCAATAGACAAAGGAGAAGATGGAGAAGAAGGAGAAAGAGAAGGAAGGTGAGAAAGGAGGAAGAGAAAGATAGCTCCATCAAGTCCCAAGAGGAGATCAAAGTTACAGCCCCACCTTCCCTCCCTCAGATCTTCGGCCTCTGCCCCCTCCATGCCAGCCTCTCCTTCCCATCCCGGCCAACTCCCGGCCTAGGCTGGACGGCGGAGGAAGCCAGATGTTTCCTGCGGAAGCCGCCTCAATTTCCCAAGACGGGTCTCCCTTTCCTTACGCGCCTGATTCCAGAATCTGGAAGAAAGAAAGCTGGGAACAACAGTGGGAACCCGGCGGGTGGCACCCCCTCCCGCTGCTTCCCGCGCCCGCCGGGATTCCCGCGCGCCTGGCCAGAGAGACCCAGTGGGAATGTCGCGGCGCCTGGTTCCCAGCACCTTCGGCCAGGCGCACTTGAGTCCTGGTCGAGGAAAGTGGCAGTTCGGTTGACGGGAAAAGGCTGGCCCTTCCAATCCCGAGTCGAAATCATGAGGACTGGCACCTTGCCTTGGTTGGTTAAGGAAACGGGCTTTCTGGGTGGATTCGAAGCCACTTCCTCGACGAATAAAGCCAAGGCGGCAGTCCTCATGGTTTTGTCTAGGCCAGTTCCGACGAGGCGTTTATATTTCGATCGATCGGTTCTTCGTATTTTTGCTGAAGTCAAGATTCTAGTCCTGATTGGAAAGGGAAAATCCAGGAATTTTAAGATTAAAAAAAGAGAGAGAAAACAAATAGGTGGAGAGAAGAGAATATGAGAAACTAAGAGAAAAAGATTGAAAGGAGGAAAGGAAGAAAAGGATTTTCTTAAAATAGAATGAAATTTAACACTAGATATTCAATAAAAAATGCGTGGGATATAGATTAAAATTGCTACATGTGGATAACTAAGTAATTGAAAGGTTTATCATCTAAAATTAAACTCGAAGATATGTATTATGAAGAGTAAATACAGAATAACAGATGGAAAGGATAGGTTAAATTTGATTAACTTTGAGAGGCAAAAGGTTATTGTTTATATATTGAGGAATTTAAAAAAAAAATAAGTGGGAGAATATGGAATAAAAACAAGATGATTGAAACATAAAATGGAAAAATGATGTAAAATGATGCATAACAGAAGATGTAAAGGGGTGGGTGGGAGCCAGGACAACGCTTTCTTCATAAAAGAAGTTAAAATATGTAACAAAAAATAAATATTTTGTTTCCCCCAAAAAAGTCAAAATCCTAGTCCTCATGGCTGTGTCCTCAAGGCAGAGGGGTGTGTGTGTGTGTGCAGTTGAAACAGCAACAAAATAAATAAATACATGGCTTTTTATATATCAGGTGACAAAATCGAGGCAGCCAGAAAGCCGGGAGCTAGGCTTCTTTCTCAAGGAATAATGCCAAGCTTCCGGTCCTCATGGTTTTATATTTTGCCCGATTTAAATGCTGAAGGGTGGCTCTGTGATAAAAGCGCCCTCTTCATGGTTATGCATGGAAAAAGTGGTGTAAAACGCTTGATAATAAAGACTTCAGTTCAGTTCCCACGGCTTTGCATAGAGACAACTGATTTAAATACAATACGAGATCCCAGTCCTCATGAGTCTGCAGAGACAATTGAATGTAACACCCACTATACACAATAAAAAAAATCCTGACGCTCGTGGCTCTCGCACAGACAAACCGATTTTATAATGCAACATTTCTAAGGAAGGCTGGCTCAGGGGCTAAGATCAGAAAGGTCGGCCGTTTGGCGGTTCGAATCCCTAGCACAGGTCTCCTGCATGAGCAGGGGGTTGGACTAGATGACCTCCAAGTTCCCCTTCCAACTCTGTTATTCCGTTACTGTCACTGAAGAGTCCCCGCCTTCACAATTCTGCACAGAAAACTGCTTTAAACGCCGTGCCAGTCCTCATGATTCTGCACACAAAAGACTACAGCATTTATAATAATAATAAAAGTTTCTAGTCCTCATGGTTTTGCACAGAACACGCACAGAAAACTGCTTGAAACGCCATGCCAACAAATAACCAGGATGCCAGATTCTCCACAGAAAAGACTACACAGCATTTACAATTATTATTATTAGTAGTAGTAGTAGCAGTAGTAGTATTAGTATTATTAGTATTATTATAAAGTTTCTAGTCCTCATGGTTTTGCACAGAAAAGCAATTTAAAGGCCACGCTGATAGGTAGTGAGGATTCCGGTCCTCATGCTTCCGCAACGTGAAACATTTAAAATGTGTAAGTTTTAAATTTAAATGTTTAAGTTTAAATGTTTTCATGTTTAAGCACTTTCCCCATTTATTTGTACCCATTTCCTGTGTTTTTATTCATGTTTATTCTTTCCTGTTATCTTGTACACGAGTTACTAAATAAATAAATAAAATAAAAAAATAAAAACAGCCCTCATAACCAAGTTTCCAGTCCTCATGACTGTTCAGAGGCCAACATTTTAACCCAGAATAATTTCCAACAGGGTTAAATGAGAGTTTTGGGGCTTAGTCTTAAATAAATAAATAAAAAGACGCTTACCTGGTGCAGACACCACCCCAAAAGTGGTGGACTCCTCCCCAGCACTCTGCCCATGCTCAAGAACCCGCCTTCCCTTCTCCACCTTCCGCTGAAGCGTAAAACGTGTTCAGGGGGGGACAAAACTACAACTCCCGGCAAGCATCGCGGCGCTCCACCGGCGCCACCCGCTCAGCGGGCACGGTGATTGGCAGGTGCGTTTAGTGACGTCACCAGCGAGCGACGGGGAAGTCGGGGAAACTGGAAGGAAAAAAAAAAAACTCGCTGCAACCCGGAATCGGTGAGTCGTGTGAATGCGGGCACGGGGCGACATTTGCGGGTTTACCCTCGGGGAGGCTTGTTTATTTTATGCATTGTTGTGCAATTGTTGCAAAAAATTGGAAAAGGGTGGGTTGGCATCCTTTTTTTGATTGCAGCTGCTGCTAATAATAATAATAATAAATATATATAACCGTAGATAATGGCAATTAGCAGATGCACAGATGGGATCTTGTAATAATAAAGGTATCATAACCGTCGCTGTTAGAGGCCCAGATGTAATCCTTGATATAATAATAATAATAATAATAATAATAATAATAATAATAATAATAAAAAATTGTAATATAATTGCAATTGCTATTGGGAAATGCACAGATATAACAACACATGTTATATAATAAATCTAATCTATAACTTGCCTCCAAAAGTTGTGAATGCTCCAACACTAGAAGTTTTTAAGATGTTGGACATCCATTTGTCTGAAGTGGTGCAGGGTTTCCTGCCTAAGCAGGGGGTTGGACTAGAAGACCTCCAAGGTCCCTTCCAACACTTGTTATTCTATATTCTATAACAGTGTTTCTCAACCTTGGCAACTTGAAGATGTCTGGACTTCAATTCCCAGCATTCACTGGCTGGGAAATTCTGGGAGTTGAAGTCCAGACATCTTCAAGTTGCCAAGGTTGAGAAACACTGTTCTATAATATATGATATATATGATATGATATGATGTTATTATATACATACTGTCATTGCTATTAGGAGAGGCCCTGGTGGAAAGGATTGCAAAAATGTTGCTGTTTGGGTAGAAGTGCTCTCTCTAATATATTTACTAATACCTACTAATCTGTTATCATATCTACTAATGTATCTACTACTGTTTGAATCCCCAGCGCCGCGTAACAGAGTGAGCTCCCGTGACTTGTCTCAGCTTCTGCCAACCTAGCAGTTCGAAAGCACGTAACAAATGCAAGTAGAAAAATAGGGACCACCTTTGGTGGGAAGGGAACAGCGCTCCGGGCTCCTTCGGCGTTGAGTCATGCCGGCCACATGACCACGGAGACGTCTTCGGACAGCACTGGCTCTTCGGCTTTGAAACGGAGATGAGCAGCGCCCCCTAGAGTCAGGAACGACTGGCACATACGTGCAAGGGGAACCTTTACCGTTATCTTATCTACTATATAGCTACTGATACTCAGATACATTTTCTTTCTCTGCCTGGCAGGGATATCTTGCCTTAATACTCAAAGTTGATTCCAGATTTTGCAGGAGGGGGAGGGAGGAATGGATGGTTCAAACGAAAAATCCTTTTTTGCACAGAAAACTCTTAAATGTTGGCAGAGGTGTCCTGAAAAAATATATAAATATATTTGCTCCTGGCAAATGTCTCAAGTTTTCACTGGTTTTTTTACTTCTGTTTTTCAGGATCATGACGAAACTATTTCAGTGGCTCGGCTCCCTGTTCCTCCTGGGTGGCATCTGGGCTGCGTTGATGCTGGACCTCGTGGGGTCCCACCCCTTATCCCCAAGCTGGCACCAAGTGCTGTGGGCCCTGCCAACCTATCTATTGGTGACCTTCGGCTGCTACTCGCTGGGAGTCGTGGGCTACCGCCTGGCTACCTTCAACGACTGCCAGGAGGCCTCTTTCGAGCTGCAGGCCCAAATCCGGGAGGCCCGAGCCGACCTCGCCCGACATGGCATGAAGTTTTGACCCGGGGGGCCTTTACAGGAACAGAAATGGACAGTAAATGATTGTTCAGCGTATGACTGAATTGTTGGGGCGGGGGGAGTGCAGCTTGGCTGTGGAATCCGTGTCAAGAAAGAGAGCGTCCTCTTTTTAAAAAAATAAAAATTTTATTAAACGTTTGAACAGCAGCACAAGGTCATCTGAAATCTGACTTAAGTAAAAATAAGTAAAATAAGAAATGCAGCAAGAAAAATAGTGCAGAGAAGCGGGGAAGGAGGGAGGGAGGGAGGAAGGAGATGGGAATGAGAGGGAAGAAGAGAAAGGAGGAAGGAAGGAGATGGAAAGGAGAGGGAGAGGAAGGCGTACGGAAGGAAGGAAAGAAGGAAGGAGATGGAAATGTGAGGGAGGAAGAGAAAGGAGGAAGGAAGGAGATGGAAATGAGAGGGAGGAAGGAAGGGGAAAAGAAGGGAAGGGAAAGAGGAGGGAGAAGGAAAGAGGGGAAGGGAAAATGAAAGGGAGAGAGGGAGGAAGGAAGGAAGAGGAAAAGAAGGGAAGGGAGAGAAGGAGGAGTAAAGAGGGGAAGGGAAAATAAAGGAGGGAGGAAAGGGAAAAGAAGGGAAGGGAAAAAGGGAGAAAAGAGAGGAAGGGAAATGAAAGCAAGGGAGGAAGAGGAAAAGGGAACTGAAAGGAGGAGGAGAAAAGAGGGGAAGGAAAAATGAAAGCAAGGGAGGAAGAGGAAAAGGGAACTGAAAGGAGGAGGAGAAAAGGGGAAGGAAAAATGAAAGGGAGGGAGGAGAAAAGGGAAGGAGGAAAGAAGGAGAAAATGGGAAGGGAAAATGAAAGTGGGAGGAAGGGAAGGAAGGAGAAAGGGATGATAATCTGAAGGAGACAAGGAAGGATGGATTAGAGGGGAAGGAAGGAAAAAAAGGAAGTGAGAAAGGGAAGGAAGGAGAAGAGGTGAAGAAGGAAGGAGAGAGGAAAGGAAAGGAAACCATTTAAGGAAACAATTTCCAATCTTCTTTAGAGCAATGATAAGCAACTTCCCCTTTGATATTAGATTACATAAATCACTTCTTCCCATGTTCCTTTTTCAGTTGCTAAATCCCCCCCCAAAAAAACCCCTCAACTTCTATTCATTTTTTCAGCCAGAAAAAGCTCCTTAAGGATTCCCAGCATTTTATACATGCGCCAATTTGATCAATCCGATTTCTTTTATCTAATCCGCCCGTCTCATGTAGAAAGTTACTCGGAGGTTGGAGGAGGGCTATACAGCAATCCACAATGTTGGAAAACTGGCCGACGCAACTCAGGGGGGAAAAAAAAAACAGTTCAAGAGGGAAAAATTTAAAAAAAATCCAGACAGGTGAGATTCTTCGCACGGAGCCAAAACGTGGCGACAAAGAAGGAGGGTAGAACTGATTTGAGAATGTCCTTTCTGCTTTTCTTAATTAAGTTGAATTTTCATTTCTGGAGCGTGGCGGGTGGGATCTTACGGGGAAGTAGGAAATCCCAAAGAGAGCGGGTGGGGGAGGAATTGCTGGCTATACTATTCTAGAGGCTTAATTTGCAAGGAAGGTGCCACAGAGGCGACAAGTTTTGCATATATATATATATATGCAAAAGAGACACACGTACCGACCTCCGAAGAGAGACAAAACCTTTTTTGCATGCATCCACTAGCTGAGTAGATTAAACTCGTTGTCTCTTGTTTAACTCTGCAACCTAACAAGACAGACGGAGACTTCAACGGAGAATCAGGACTGCAGAAAACACAATGGCTACCAACCTGCCTTCCGTTGAGGACCAGTATATTGCACGATTCAAAAAGAGGGCCGGGAAAATGTCTACGGAGCCCTCGCATCCTGGGCACAAATTGTTTCAACTCCTACCCTCAAAAACGACGCTATAAGGCACTGCGCACCAAGACAACTAGACACAAGGATGGGTTTTCCCCGAATGCCATCACTCTGCTAAACATCTAATTCCCTCACCTCACTGTCAAATTAGCTACTAAGACTGTATTACTGTATTATTTCTTCTCTTCCTTCCTAGTAACTATCTCTTCCCACATAGGACTATACCTGTGTTGCTTCTATCCTTAAAATTTATGTTGTTTTGTTTGTTTCCTAGTATAATTTGATTGCTTATTAGTAGCCTATGACTATCGCTAAGTGTTGTATCTTGTGATTCTTGAAGAATGTGTTTTATTTTTCTTGATGTACACCGAGAGCATCTGCACCAAAGACAAATTCCTTGTGTGTCCAATCACACTTGGTCAATAAAAAATTCTATTCTATTCCATTCCACTCCATTCCATTCTGTCTATCCTCTATTCTATTCTATCCTATCCTATTCCATTCCATCTATCCTATATTCTATTCTATCCTATTCCATCTATCCTCTTTCTATTCCATTCCATTCTGTCTATCCTCTATTCTATTCTATCCTATTCTATCCTATTCCATTCTATCCTCTATTCTATTGTATTCTATCCTATTCCATTCCGTCTATCCTCTATTCTATTCCATTCCATTCTATCCTCTATTCTATTCTATTTTATTCTATTCTATCCTATTCCATTCTGTCTATCTTATATTCTATTCCATTCTGTCTATCTTATATTCTATTCCATTCTATCCTATTCCATCTATCCTCTATTCTATTTCTATTCTATCCTATTCCATTCCGTCTATCTTATATTCTATTCTATTCTGTCTATCCTATATTCTATTCTATTCTATCCTATTCCATCTATCCTCTATTCTATTTCTATTCTATCCTATTCCATTCCGTCTATCTTATATTCTATTCTATTCTGTCTATCCTATATTCTATTCTATTCTATCCTATTCCATCTATCCTCTATTCTATTTCTATTCTATCCTATTCCATTCCGTCTATCTTATATTCTATTCTATTCTGTCTATCCTATATTCTATTCTATTCTATCCTATTCCATCTATCCTCTATTCTATTTCTATTCTATCCTATTCCATTCCGTCTATCTTATATTCTATTCTATTCTGTCTATCCTATATTCTATTCTATTCTATCCTATTCCATCTATCCTCTATTCTATTTCTATTCTATCCTATTCCATTCTGTCTATCCTATATTCTATTCTATTCTATCCTATTCCATCTATCCTCTATTCTATTTCTATTCTATCCTATTCCATTCCGTCTATCTTATATTCTATTCTATTCTGTCTATCCTATATTCTATTCTATTCCATTCCGTCTATCTTATATTCTATTCCATTCCATTCTATCCTCTATTCCATTCCATTCTGTCTATCCTCTATTCTATTTCATTCCATTCTATCCTCTATTCTATTCTATTTTATTCTATTCTATCCTATCCTATTCCATTCCGTCTATCTTATATTCTATTCCATTCTGTCTATCCTATATTCTATTCTATTCTATCCTATTCCATCTATCCTCTATTCTATTCCATTCCATTCTGTCTATCCTCTATTCTATCCTATTCTATCCTATTCCATTCTATCCTCTATTCTATTTCTATTCTATCCTATTCCATTCCGTCTATCTTCTATTCTATTCTGTCTATCCTATATTCTATTCTATTCCATTCTGTCTATCCTAGTCTATTCTATTCTATCCTATTCCATCTATCCTCTATTCTATTCCATTCCATTCTGTCTATCCTCTATTGTATTCTATCCTATTCTATCCTATTCCATTCTATCCTCTATTCTATTTCTATTCTATCCTATTCCATTCCGTCTATCTTCTATTCTATTCTATTCTATTCTATTCTGTCTATCCTATATTCTATTCCATTCCATTCTGTCTATCCTATATTCTGTTCTATCCTATTCTATCCTATTCCATTCTATCCTCTATTCTATTCTATCCTATTCCATTCCATTCCATCTATCCTCTATTCTATTCTATTTTGTCTATCTATATTCTATGCTATTCTTTTTAGCTGATGTTCCAGGATCTTGTGCAAGCTAAAAAAAGGGGTGAAAGGAATTTAAATTGTCCATTTAGCACAGGGGGAATATCACTCAAATTCGTGTGTGTGTCTGTGTGTTTGTGTGTCTGCCTGCTATTTGAGCCAGGCCAAAAGCCTTTTTTTTTGGCAGCGCGCCACAACCTCGAACGGTCACTAAATGAAGCTTTTTAAGTTCAAGCATTCCCTGTATTCATTTTTCCCCCCCTTCCTTTGGTTCTCTGCCCACCCGATAATTATTCATAAATATGAATGCCTTCCTTTTACCGTCACACTCTGCATTTTTTTGCAGACTAGCCCACATGCCGAGTTGTGTTGTTGGGTGTGACAAGATAAATGATGTCTGCGATCCATAATAATGATGATAATAATAATAATAATTCGGGATGTTCTTTTCTCGGAAAAAAAAAAACGAACAACCAGGCTAGTCTAGATTTTTGGGGTGGATTTAACTCACACCTTCAAAGTTGGCCGGGGCAGAGCTGAAGGCACCTAGTAATTAGCTGGGAAAATAATTCGCCCTTTCCGGAGAGACAAGTGGCTTGAAGGACAGGAGGGCGTGACTCGGTTTCCCTGGCGTTCTGGTCCAACAGGACTTGGGAACGTGACAATTTTGATCGTTCCTAAAATTGCACATTTTTCCTCCCCGTCGTTCCGACCGAGGCTTCCCCAAAAAGGAATTCACATCCCTTTAATAAAATGTTTTTGTCAGGATCAGGACTCCTGATCCTGACAAAAACCTTTTATTAAAGGGATGTGAATTCCTCTCCTTCGCCTTCAAGCCAAGGCCTGGGAAACTGTCTTTCAAAGGAGTATTTATGACCACAGAACTTATCTATCTTGGAAAGCTGCCATGTAAATATTTTCCAAAGACCAGTCGCAAACGGGGATGTGTGTGTGTGTGTGTGTATGCCATACATATATGGCATTTTTGTCCTTTTGAATTCACTTTTTTTTTTTTACTCTTGTAAAAAGAATACGTTTTACTCTTGTTCCTCATTTTTTTTTTCTTTTGGATTTCATCTTTTAATCTTTGGAATCAAAAAGAAAGGAAAAAGGAGGCAGTTGTAAATGGGGAGTGGAAGTATTTTCTTTTTTTCCTTTAAAGGCATTTCGTCCTTTTCCATTCACGTCATTTTTCATCTGCTGGTTTTGTCTCCGATTTCCTTTTTCCTTTCGGATTTTAATCTTTGGAATCAATTTTTTTTTAAAAAATGGAAAGAGGAACTGGCTGCAGTAGGGGAGTGGGGGAATTATTGTTTTTTAGAATATATATATATATATGTATATATATGTATATATATATATATATATATATGTGTGTGTGTGTGTGTTTGTGTGTGTGTGTGTATTTATATATATATATAAATATACATACATACATACATATTATTTAAATAATAATATTTATTTTTTAGAAAAAAGGCGTTTCGTCCTTTTCAATTCACCTTTTTTTAAAAAATCTTGTTTTGTCTCTGATTTTTTTTTCTTTTGGATTTTAATCTTTGGAATCAAATTTTAAAAAATGGAAAGAGGAGCTGGTGGCAAAGGAAGAGGGGAAGAATATATATATATGTGTGTTTTTATTTGTGCTGATAAATAAATAAAGGAAGACTAGTATAGATCTATTTCAAGCTATTTAGCTCTCCTTCCTCCCACACTTGGGCATACCAGGGGTTGTGACTTTAAATATATATATATATATATATATATATATATATATATATATATATATATATATATATATATATATATATATATATATATATATATATATATATATACATACATACATACACATACATACACATACATACACACACACACACACACATATATATATATATACACACATATACACATATATATATACAGATATATACACATACATATATACACACACACACACACACACACACCACACACACACATATATATATATAAAATACTGGGGGGGGGGGGGTAAGACACCCCTAACACCCCTCGGTGTGTGTTAAGATGTAGCCTGTTGTGTCTTAAAATGGCTTCTACCGTACTGCTGTAAAATGACTTCTACTGTACAGCGCAGTGGAGTTGCCACGGTAACGGCTTCACAGCCCTCCACAAGGGGGCTCCCTCTGGGAAGGAGGAAAATCCAACATTAGAAATTACATATGGTCCGGACATTTCCCCCCTCCCTATAAATAAATACCCTGGTTATTGGCTAGTTTTTTTTTTTAATTTTTTAAAGAAAAGGCACTTCTGGTGGACGGATAAGGCAACGGGGCAAGCCTGCCGCTTTGGCAATAAAGTCCTCGGAAGAGCGAGGGAAAGATTGGGAAGAAAAATTTCGGAAGCTCCATCTTCGAAACGAGATGGGGAAGCCCCTTCTACGTTCCCCAAGACTCGGAGGTCTGCAAAGGCCTTTTGAAGAGGCCAGCGTGGGATTCTTGTCCCTCTTCTTCCGGTATCTGTTTTGACCCAGGGGGGGCGGGGGATTTCTCACGCCCCCCCCCACACTCCCGCTGCAAAAACACACGGGAATCCAGCATGGTCCTTCCAGGTGGAAATGCATGGACAGTTGCGCCAGGCGAGGCGGGTGAATCCAGCATCTGCACATGTTCTGATTTCAGGGTCTTTCTCTCCTCCCCCGGGGGGGCTCTGGGAGGGAGGGTCTTCTCTGCTTCCTGCCCGCCCCCCCTCCCCACACGTCTTCAGGTGAGGAGCAGTTTGTAACTTTTGTCCTGCTCGGCGGGAAAACGCCAGAAGAGCCAAAAACGTACGAGACTGGTTGCGATGCCCGGCACATTGGGAATCTGGAAAGAGGAAGAAAGAGAATTGTGGGGTCCTTGTGTGTGTGTGTGTGTGTGTGTGCAAGTGTGGGAGATTCATTCGCAGACATCTCACGAGCCAACTAGGGAACGTCATCAGGGATGGAGGAAGTGGGGGGATTGGGCGTGTAGGAGGAGATAAGTTGGAGAAGATAAGGGAAGAAGGAGGAGAAGGAGAAAGAGGAGGACTCTGCGGTCCTCTGAGCTGGATTGATTTCCTGCAGGCGTTTCGTGACCCAACTAGGTAACATCATCAGTGCTAGAAGGAGGTGGGGCTTGCAAAGAGAAGGAGGAGGAGGAAAAGGAGGAAGAAGAGAAGAGGAAGGGGAGGAGGAGGACTGAGGGGGTCCTTGGTGCTCTCTGAGCTTGGTGGGTTTCTTGCAGACATTTCGTGACCCAACTAGGTAACATCATCAGCGATCGAAGGGGATGGGTTTTGCAGGGAGGAGGGGGAGGAAACAGAAGAAGAAAAAATGGAGGGGGGAAGGAGATGAAGATGGTGTCAGCAGGAGGAGGGAGGGGGAAAAGAGAGGAAGGAAGAGGAGAAAGAAAGAGAAGACTAGAACGAAGGAGGAATGAGGTGGTGATGATGATGATGATAACAGCAGGAGGAAGAATGGAGGAAAGGAGGAGGAAGGAGGAGGAGAGGGATGGAGGAAAAGTAGGGGAAGAGGAAAGGAGAGGAGGAGAAAAAGGAAGAAGAAGAAAGAAAGAAAGAAAGAAAGAAAGAAAGAAAGAAAGAAAGAAAGAAAGAAAGGGGAGGTGGTGGAGGAAGGGTAAGGGAAGAGGAAAGGAGAGGAAGAGAAAAAGGAGAAGGAGAAGAAGGAAGAAAGAAAGAAAGAAAGAAAGAAAGAAAGAAAGAAAGGGGAGGTGGTGGAGGAAGGGTAAGGGAAGAGGAAAGGAGAGGAAGAGAAAAAGGAAGAAGAAGAGGAAGAAGAAAAAGAAAGAAAGAAAGAAAGAAGGGGGAGAGGTGATGGAGGAAGAGAAGAAGAAGAAAGAAAGAAAAAGAAAGAAAGGGGAGAGGTGATGGAGGAAGAGAAAAAGAAGAAGAAGAAAAAAGAAAGAAAGAAAGGGGAGAGGTGATAGAGGAGGAAGAAAGAAAGAAAGAAAGAAAGAAAAAGGGGGAGAGGTGATGGAGGAAGAGAAAAAGAAGAAAAAGAAAGAAAGAAAGAAAGAAAGAAAGAAAGAAGGGGGAGAGGTGATGGAGGGAGAGAAGGGGAAGAGGAAAGGAGAGGAAGAAGAAGGAGGAGGAAATTTTGGGACCCTTGGTGCTCTCTGAGCTTGGTGGTTTTCTTGCAGACGTTTCATAACCCAACTAGGGAACGTCATCAGTGCTGCAGTTCAATCCCCAGCTACAAATACTTCTCTTCCCTCCAAGAAGAAAACGGGCGTGCAGCATAAGCAGAAAAACCTGTCAAAAGACCACCGTCCCTCCCTGCTTGCCCTCCCCCCTCCGCCCTGAAACCCAGGTCTATTTCAGCCAAATTCAGCTCCCCCCCCCTCCGCTCCCCAAAACCTGGCCAGATACTAACCGCGATATATAGATCATCTAGAAGGAGTCCATAAAACGTCCAGCTGGCCGAGGCCAGGAAAGTGGTGACCGTCAGCGGGAAGGAGAGGCAACGGGTGGAGCGGCTTTTCACAATCTTGATCTTGAAATAATAATAATTTTTTAAAAAAGCATTTACTTCGGCCCGAAATCAAACATTTATCGCGAAGACTATCGCCCGAACGGCGCAGGGGATAAGGGGGAACCCATTCCCGCCAGCCCCACCGGCAAAATTATTTGGAGATAATATGATTATTTTCACGGGGGAAAATCCTGGCGCGGAGGGGAGCAAAGAAAGAGAGTTAATATTAACTACAACGAGGCTGTTTTCCCCCAAGTTAAGCCATTATCAGCGATAATTTTTTGTTTTTTCATTTTTAATAAATTTTTATTTTAAACACATCAACAAAAGCAAACACATAACTTAAAAACAACATAGGAACGATAAGTTCCATTGTATATCATACCGCAGTTCCGAATTGGTTTCTTTGCAGTTTTCTATACATTTCTATCTTGCGTTCATAATCTCCTTATTCGTTATCCATTTTTATGTACATTTCTTATTTATTTAAACTTAGCTACTTATGACCAAATATTATCTACCTATATTATGCTTTATATTTTTACTGTCGTTTAATCTCTTACGTACAGATTATAGATATACATTCACATAATTGTTCTTTTTCTTTGCCATTCTTATATTATTATTATTCCATTTGGAAGGTTATAAGGTATAGTTTAAAATGCTTTGTTTACCATCCTTCGCACCTGCTAAGACACCACCTTGTTTTCTCTTTCTTTTCTTTTCTCCCTCCCTTCCTTCTCTACTTCCCTTCCTTCCTCCTCTCCATCCCCTTCTTCCTTCTTATCAGCGATGGTTTTACGTCATTTTGGGGGGGGGGGTGATTTTTCTGCATTTTTTTTTATCCTATTGCCAAGGCGGCTCAGGGGCAAAGAGGCTGAACTTGTCGATCGGAAAGGTCGATAGAAAGTTGGCGGTTCGAATCCCCAGCGCCACCTAACGGCGTGAGCTCCCGTGACTTGTCCCAGCTTCTGCCAACCTAGCAGTTCGAAAGCAGGTAAAAAAATGCGAGTAGAAAAATAGGAACCACCTTTGGTGGGAAGGGAACAGCGTTCCGTGCGGCTTCGGGAGTTGAGTCATGCCGGCCACATGACCCCAGAGACGTCTTCGGACAGCGCTGGCTCTTCGGCTTTGAAACAGAGATGAGTATCGCCCCCTAGAGTCGGGAACGACTAGCACATATGTGCGAGAGGAGCCTTTACTTTTACCTAATTCTATTGCAAGCCACACATCCAGGACGGATGTCTTTCATGGATGCGACATTAAGAAGAAGAGATGGTCAATTCATCAGCAAATGAATTCCCTAATCCTAGTTTATGGAATAATAGCAATAGCAATAGCAGTTAGACTTATATACCGCTTCATGGGGCTTTCAGCCCTCTCTAAGCGGTTTACAGAGTCAGCATATCGCCCCCAACAACAATCTGGGTCCTCATTTTACCCACCTCGGAAGGATGGAAGGCTGAGTCAACCTTGAGCCAGTGAGATTTGAACCGCCGAACTGCAGATAAACAGTCAGCTGAAGTGGCCTGCAGTACTGCACCCTAACCACTGCACCACCTCGGCTCTATAAGCCACCATTGACTGGTCTCCTGCTCTAAAACTCCACCTTGCAAAGCGGAATTTGCCTCAGGTTGTAGGGTGGACAAGGTGGGGTTGGACTAGATGACCTACAAGGTCCCTTCCGACTCTGTAAGTAAGTCCCTCTCTCGATTTAAGCCAACATATGGGGTTTCTTTGGGATCTATCTTGGGGGAAGATGCCAGGCACATCTGTTTAACTGGGGTTTAATCCCTGCGTTGTTCAAGGACACAGGGAGTCCTCGGCTTACGGCCACAATTGAAAAAGGAATGTCCGTTCACTGAGGGAGGAGGAAAGGACGAGGTGGCAGAAGATCAAATGAAATAAATCACTGAATAAAATCTGATAGGGCATCGCCGACATCTGTCCGTCCAGCCTTCATTTTTGGAAAGAAACTCCCTACACGTGGCTGCCTGATCCGCTGATTTGACAGCCGATCCGCCACTTCATGTGGCAGTCAGTTCCGCCGTCTCACCAACCAGGAAATCCTTCCTGACACACTCACACCGAGAAGTATGAGAAGGGCGAGGGAGGAATCGCCTGGCAGGAACCCAGGGGAGGGGAAAAAAAAGAGAGAGATCCAGCTGGACTCTTTAGCCACCAAAGAACCATCTTAGAGCCTCCAGCTTCGGGAGAAGTCTATCTCGGAACAACGGCAAGGAATTGGCATCGGGAAGGGTAGAAAACAGCCCAGGATCCTCTGAGCCTGCGCGGTTCCGAAAGAGAAAGCTGAACCTTGGCTTTAGTGATGCTCAACCTGGTCGAGGGACTCCCTAGCTAAGCTTGTCGATCAGAGAAGCCGGCCCGTTCAGTGGTTCGAACCCCCAGCGCCGCATAACGGAGTGAGCTCCCGTGACTCGTCCCAGCTTCCGCCAACCGAGCAGTTCGAAAGCACGTTAAAAAATGCGAGTAGAAAAATAGGAGCCACCTTTGGTGGGAAGGGAACAGCGTTCCGTGCGGCTTCGGGAGTTGAGTCACGCCGGCCACGTGACCACGGAGACGTCTTCGGACAGCGCTGGCTCTTCGGCTTTGAAACGGAGACGAGCATCGCCCCCTAGAGTCGGGAACGGCTGGCAGATCTGTGCGAGGGGAACTTTTGCCTTTATCTAATCCCTCTTCGCTCTGTTTTTTTTCTCCCCCGACAGGTGCGTCTTCGCTCTGAGAAACCTCGCCCTGCCCTTTTCTCCGCCTGCCAAATTAAAATTCCTTTGCCAAGAAAGTCACCTCGCTGGCAACGTTTGCGTCCAGCTTTCTGGGCGTGGAGCTGTCCTTAAAACCGGAAAAGCGGGCACTCGTTGGCAGCCCCACGAACCAACGTGTTTTCCGCTTTTCTCGGGCGTGAACGAGGGCCTGGCAGGGAGGAAGGCGGGATTGTGCAAAGCAGCAGGTGGAATCCAGGGAAAGGGGAAAGCTTTGCGTGCAGCTGCTCCTCGACTTACGACGACAATTGGGAATCAGGGTTTCGGTTGTTAAGCAGGGAGATTGTGCTTAGTGAGGGGTGCCTGGTTTTATGGCCTTATTTTACTGGAGGGTGGGGGGAAGGGGAAATGGGGGGGAACGGAATATAGAATATAGAGAAGAGGGAATGGAACGGAATTTGCAATTTACGAGAACAGAAACGAAGCGAATGCAATAGAATTAACAATTTAGAATAGAATAGAAAATACGGAATATTAAAAATAGAATAGATTTTACTGTTTACAATTTAAAATAGAACGTAGGACATATCGAATATAGAGAAGAGGGAATAGAATGGAACAGAGTAGAATTTACAATTTACGAGAATAGAATAGAATATAGAATAGCATAAGAGTAGAATTAGAATAGAATAGAAAATAGAATAGAATAAAATAGAATAGAATGCAATAGAATTTACAATTTAGAATAGAAAATATGGAATATTAAAAATAGAACAGATTTTACTGTTTACAGTTTAAAATAGAACATAGGACATATTGAATATAGAGAAGAGAAGGGAATAGAATGGAATAGAGTAGAATTTATAATTTACAAGAATAGAATAGAAATAGAATAGAATATAGAATAGAATAAGAGTAGAATTAGAATAGAATAGAAAATAGAATAGAATAGAATAGAATAGAATGCAATAGAATTTACAATTTAGAGTAGAATAGAAAATACAGTATATTAAAAATAGAATAGATTTTACTGTTTACAATTTAAAATAGAACGTAGGACATATCGAATATAGAGAAGAGGGAATAGAATGGAACAGAGTAGAATTTACAATTTACGAGAATAGAATAGAATATAGAATAGCATAAGAGTAGAATTAGAATAGAATAGAAAATAGAATAGAATAAAATAGAATAGAATGCAATAGAATTTACAATTTAGAATAGAAAATATGGAATATTAAAAATAGAACAGATTTTACTGTTTACAGTTTAAAATAGAACATAGGACATATTGAATATAGAGAAGAGAAGAGGGAATAGAATGGAATAGAGTAGAATTTATAATTTACAAGAATAGAATAGAATAGAATAGAATATAGAATAAGAGTAGAATTAGAATAGAATAGAAAATAGAATAGAATAGAATAGAATAGAATAGAATGCAATAGAATTTACAATTTAGAGTAGAATAGAAAATACAGTATATTAAAAATAGAATAGATTTTACTGTTTACAATTTAAAATAGAACGTAGGACATATTGAATATAGAGAAGAGAAGAGGGAATAGAATGGAATAGAGTAGAATTTACAATTTATGAGAATCGAATAGAATA
>NW_028261382.1:41791324-41816743 GCF_051295495.1 Thamnophis sirtalis | reverse complement strand
TCAGCAAAAGCCGCAAGAGGAATTGACGGCGGGACACGTTGTCCTTCTCGCCATTCCGGTTTCCCTCGGTGAAATTCAATAAAACCTCTTTTTTTTTTTAATATACCAAAAACAGCAACCAGACAAGTGTCTTTTTTTACAGCTACGAGCCATCTGCCTTCTTCAAATCTTTCTTGCGAGCGCTTTGCAAATTTAGCATATTTCCCCGAGCGTTGGAAAGATGCGTTTTTTTTTTAATATATACTATCTGCAGAGTCGGAAAGGGATATGTATAATCTTTATTCTCGTTGTGCTTAAATACAACGGAATTGGTTGAAGTTGAAATTAAATACAACGAAAGGGAGATGGAAAAGTAGAACGATTAGGAAATTATTCTAATTTTTTAAAATATACGTTATATTTATTTCCTGGCATCTCCCCTCTCCCAACAACCTTGCGAGGTAGGCTCGATGGAGAGAAAGAGGAAGTGGCCCAAATCGATCTCCAGGGAGATCTCCTGGATTAATGTCTCTTACTTTTAAGATGGGTGGATTTCAAGTCGCAGAATTCCCCAGCTGTAATTTTGGAAGTTGAAGTCTAAATAATTTAAAACATGCTGGCTGGGGAATTCTGGGAGTTGAAGTCCACCCATCTTAAAGCATGCTGGCTGGGGGATTCTGGGAGTTGAAGTCTACCCATCTTAAAGCAGGCTGGCTGGGGAATTCTGGGAGTTGAAGTTCACCCCTCTTAAAGCAGGCTGGCTGGGGGATTCTGGGAGTTGAGGTCTACTCATCTTAAAGCAGGCTGGCTGGGGGATTCTGGGAGTTGAAGTCCATCCCTCTTAAAGCAGGCTGGCTGGGGGATTCTGGGAGTTGAAGTCCATCCCTCTTAAAGCAGGCTGGCTGGGGGTTTCTGGGAGTTGAAGTTCACCCCTCTTAAAGCATGCTGGCTAGGGAATTCTGGGAGTTGAAGCCCACCCCTCTTAAAGCATGCTGGCTGGGGGATTCTGGGAGTTGAAGTCCATCCCTCTTAAAAGCAGGCTGGCTGGGGGATTCTGGGAGTTGACGTTCGCCCATCTTAAAGCAGGCTGACTGGGGAATTCTGGGAGTTGAAGTCCATCCCTCTTAAAGCAGGCTGGCTGGGGGATTCTGGGAGTTGAAGTCCGCCCCTCTTAAAGCAGGCTGGCTGGGGGATTCTGGGAGTTGAAGTCCGCCCCTCTTAAAGCAGGCTGGCTGGGGGATTCTGGGAGTTGAAGTCCAGACTTCTACAGGGTTGAAAACCACCATCTAATAAGGTGTTTAATGCCCCTGAAACCTTGAAGTTGCCACCAAAATAGGGCTGGCTGGGGATGATGGGTGTTAACCCCCAACCCAGAGGCCCGGAAAATCAGCCTTCCCCACATTGTGCCACAGTCTGATCTCCAGCAGGGGGCGCTGTCAGGCAAGGAAAGATCAGACTTACTTTATTTTTAATTTATAGCAGGATTTGCTAAACTCACCCCCCTCTTCATTCAAGGAAATCTCGGGTGCTTTTTAAAAGCCATGATGAAGGAAAGGAAAGAAGGAACTTAAGGAAGAAAAAGAGTGAGAGAAAAGGAAAGTTATATGAGAAGGAAGGAAAAGAGCGATTTAAAAAAGATGAGAAAAGAAGAGGGAAAGGGATGGAAAAAGGAAAGGAAGGAATATGAAGAAAAGGAAAGGAGGGATGGAAAAAGGAAAGATGAGAAAGAAGGAAAGGAGGGATGGAAAAAGGAAAGAATATGAAGAAGGAAAGGAGGGATGGAAAAGGAAAGGAGGGATGGAAAAAGGAAAGATGAGAAAGAAGGAAAGGAGGGATGGAAAAAGGAAAGGAAGGAATATGAAAAGGAAAGGAGGGATGGAAAAAGGAAAGATGAGAAAGAAGGAAAGGAGGGATGGAAAAAGGAAAGATGAGAAAGAAGGAAAGGAGATGGAAAAAAAGATGAGAAAGAAGGAAAGGAGGGATGGAAAAAGGAAAGATGAGAAAGGAGGGATGGAAAAAAGGAAAGATGAGAAAGAAGGAAAGGGATGGAAAAAGGAAAGATGAGAAAGAAGGAAATGAGATGGAAAAAGGAAAGATGAGAAAGAAGGAAAGGAGGGATGGAAGGAATATGAAAAGGAAAGGAGGGATGGGAAAAGGAAAGGAAGGAATATGAAGAAAAGGAAAGGAGGGATGGAAAAAGGAAAGATGAGAAAGATGGAAAAGAGATGGAAAAAGGAAAGGAAAAAAAGTTTGCATGAGAAAGACCGAAAGGAAAGGAAATGGTGACCTCCATTGCTTTCCAGGTGAAGTTGACTTCCTCTTGGCCCCTTCATCCACTCAAGAGCCCCCCTCCCCATTTCAAGCCCCAGGATCCCCTGGCTCAACCTTTGCCCTGACCCCCCCAGGGAAGGCATATGCAGTTCAGCCTCTCCAAAGCGAGGGAGGGGCTCTCGGGTGAACCGCTGACCCCTTTGGTGAGGGGGGTGTGGGGGGGATTGGATCACATTCCTTGCAAAAGCCCTTCCAGCCATAGTAACTCGACCCTTTCCTGCCCATTCCCCCACTCGCCCGACCCCCAAGGTTTGATTGCAAGGAAAACAACCCAGGGGTGGAATTGGGTAGGTGGGCTATATTTAAAATCTCTTTCCCCCCCCCCCCTCTCTCTCTCTGGGTACCCCCTAAGTGCTTCTCCGGCTGTGTTTTTTTTAAACAAAGATTCTTTTAAGTTAGAAAAATCTTTTTAGAAAAAGAGGATCTGTGCAGATTTCCAGGATAGGTTGAGACTTTCTGAGTGGAGGGTCTGCTGAGCTAGGATGGGGGGCAGCCTTTTCATTCCCCCACCCCCAGTGTAGGCTCATTCCACGTCGCCCTTCGACGTACAACCACTTACTTATTTAGTGACTGAGATGACGACGGCACTGAAAGGATTGGGAAATTCTTACCAAAGAAAAACTACTAGAAGACAAGAAGAATTTAGGATATCTTATCTATTTATCTGTCTATATAATCTATCATCTATAGGTAGCTAACTAGCTAGCTATAATTATCATCTATTTCTATCTTTTCTATCTTCTCCATCATTATCTATTTTATCGATCTATCATCTATCATCTTTTTCTATATATCTATCTTTTCTCTATCATTATTTTATCTATAATATATCATCTATATCTATCTTTTCTCTCTATTTTCTCCATCATCTATCTATATCTATCTATCTATCTATCTATCTATCTATCTATCTATCTATCTATCTATCTATCTATCTATCTATCTATAATCTATCTATATTCTATCTTTTTCTATTTATCTCTATAATCTATCATCTTTCTTTTTTCTTTCTCTATCATTATTTTATCTATCTCTATAATCTATCATATCTATATCTATAATCTATCTTTTTCTATTTATCTCTATAATCTATCATCTCTTTCTATTCATCTTTTCTCCTCTATCATTATTTTATATATCTCTATAATCTATCATATCTATCTATCTATATCTATAATCTATCTTTTTCTATTTATCTCTATAATCTATCATCTCTTTCTATTCATCTTTTCTCCTCTATCATTATTTTATATATCTCTATAATCTATCATATCTATCTATCATCTATCTATCTATCTATCTATCTATCTATCTATCTATCTATCTATCTATCTATCTATATCTCTCTGTCTATCTATTTATCTACCTACTTACCTACCTGTTTGTCTATATCTAACTACTTACTTTGTCTGTCTGTCTGTCTATCTATCATTTAATCTATGCATTTATCTGTCTGTCTCTGTCTAATTATCATTTAATCCATCTATCATTCTATCTATATCTACCTCATATATATACATACATACATACATACATACATACATATAAATATTCTCTATCTTCTCTTTATCATCTGTCTGTCTGTCATTATTATTATTTTTTAATGAAAATTTTGAAGAAAAAAACTTTTTCAAATATTTACTTCCCTCGCCCCACCCTCCCCCCCAACATTCCCCCCAACTTCCCAGAACCAATACAAGGTATAGATCTTTAACAAAAGCATTCTAAAATAAGCTTTAAAAAAGTTAATATCATCTTTTCATTTGAGCTTTAACTCCTCCTTGCTAGGCTAGCTCTAAACAAATTATACCATTCCTTGTGTCTGTCTGTCATTATTATTGCTACACAGATAGTCCTCAACTTACAACAGTTCCTTTAGTGGCCCTTCAGAGTCAGAAAAGAAAGAAAGAAAGGATGAAAAGCGAATAACAGCGAAGGAAGGATAGCAGAGTTGGGCGGGACCTTAGGGGTCATCTAGTCCAACCCCCTTCCCACGCAGGAGACCTGTACTAGGGATTCGAACCACCCAACAACTGCCGGCCTTTCTGATCTACGAAAAGCTTGGCCAAGAATTTGGCCTCTGCTGTTGTTGTTTTTAAAAGCTGGCCCAATATCTCAATCTTTTATTTCCCTTCTCTTGTTTCTCTCCAGCGACGAATGTTGTGACCCGTAGGCAAGGGAAGTAGCATTCACGGGAAACTGGGCACGTTGGAGCAAGTCGCAAACCTCCAGCGAGGGTTTATTTACTTAGAAAAGCAGCTCTCGTAACTTCTTCCCCTCTCTCCCTCTCTTGGGGGGGGGGGGGGCAGGCAAAGGGGGGGGGGAAGGCTTGGCATGGCAAGTCCCAATTTGCTCTATTGGCCTTGGGTGAGAGTGGAGGTTGGGCCCTAAGTGACCACACTGACGTTTTAATTTGGGGTGGGGGTTCTTTGTAAGGAGGGGGGAGAGATATTTTTTTGGCTCGGAAGGGGTTGGCAGGAGTCATAGGCATTCGGTGGAGGGCGAGGCTGAATCGTGGGCATCGGCCAAACAGGGAAAGGTACTTGGATCTGCCAAAGCTGAGAAGAAGTGATAAGAGTTGGAGAGACGCTTTTGAAATTGAAATTCATTCCTTCCTTCCTTCCTTCCTTCCTTCCTTCCTTCCTTCCTTCCTTCCTTCCTTCCTTCCTTCCTTCCTTCCTGAACATGGGGTTGGACTAGAAGATCTCCAAGGTCCCTTCCAGCTCTGTTATTCTGCTATTCTTTTCCTTTCTTCATTTCCATCTCATTCCTTCCTTCCTTCCTTCCTTCCTTAAACCAGACATCCCCAATTCCTACAATATTCTTCGTCAATTTTCCTTCCTTCCTTCCTTCCTTCCTTCCTTCCTTCCTTCCTTCCTTCCTTCCTTCCTTCCCTACTTACTTACTTACTTACTTACTTACTTAAACCAGACACCCCCAATTCCTACAATATTCTTCGTCAAGATTCCTTTCAATGCTTTTATTCTGCTTTCCTTCTTTCCTTCCTTCCTCCTTTCCTTTTCTCCCTTTCCCTCCATCTCTTTCCCTTCGTTTCTACCTTCCTTCCTTTCCACTCTCCTTCCCATCTCCCTCCCTCCTTTCCACCCTCCCTCCCTCCCCTCCTTACTTCCTTTCCCTTTTCTCCTTTTTCCCCTCGTCCTTTCCCTTCATTTGTTTCTTTCTCCCTTTCCTCCCTCCTTCCCATCTCCCCCTTTCCTTCCTCTCTCCCTTCCTTTCACTTTTCTCCTTTTCCCATCCCCCTTTCCCTTCATTCCTTCCTTTCCTCCCTCTCTTTCACTCCTCCCTCTCTTCTCCCTTTTCCTCTCCTCTTTCCCTTCCTTTCTTTTTTTCCCTTTCTTCCCCTTTCTCTTTCTTTCTTCCTTCCCTCCATTCCTTCCTTCCCATCTCCCTCCTTTCCTTTCTTCCTTTTCCATTTCTCCTTATCCCCTCCCCCTTTCCCTTCCTTCCTTCCTTCCTTTCCTCCCTTCTCCCTTTTCCTCTTCATTTCTTTTTTCTTCCTTTCTTCCCCTCTTTCCCTTCCTTTCTTCCTTCACCTCCCATCTGCCAATATCCCTGCAATACACAGCTGCTTATACCTGCTCCAGCAGGAGTAAATTAAGCAAGAGCCACAGAAAAATACATTTTCCTAAGTAATCAGCACTGGGATCAAGCAAGCCAACCACCTCCCAAATTCAGAATATGCTTCTATTGTCTTGTCCCTGAGGCTAAACAACCCCCCCCCCCCCCACTCCTAAACCTGCTGATAAAAAGCCAACAGCTTTGAATTCAGATCCCCTTTGCTGCAGGGGACCAAAAAAGCAGGAGAAACATTGAGAGATATACATTGCCTTGACTGATAATTCTCTCTCTCTCTCTTTTTTTTTGGCACCAGGCTTAAGAAAAAGAGAGAGGGAGAGAGAGAATTTTATATTCTATTCTATTCTATTCTATTATTTCCTATTCTCTATTCTCTATTCTATTCTTCTATTCTATTCTATTCTTCTATTCTATTCTCACTCCATATTCTATTCTATTCTCACTCCATATTCTATTCTATTCCTCATTTCCTATTCTCTATTCTATTCTATTATTTCCTATTCTGTATTCTATATTCTATTCTTCTATTCTATTCTTCTATTCTCATTCCATATTCTATTCTATTCCTCTTATTTCCTATTCTGTATTCTATATTCTATTCTATTATTTCCTATTCTGTATTTTATATTCTATTCTATTCTTTTCAATTCTCTATTCTATTCTCTTATTTCCTATTCTATATTCTATTCTTCTATTCTATTCTATTCTTTTATTCTATTCTCACTCCATATTCTATTCTATTCCTCTTATTTCCTATTTATATTTTCTATTCTATTCTCTTATTTCCTATTCTCTATTCTATTTTCTCATTCCCTATTCTCTTATTTCCTATTCTATATTCTATTCTATTCATCTGGCTGACAATTTTAACTGGGCTTTATTTTGGGGGGGTAAGGCTTATATTACCTGCACCCTGAAAAACCACGCTAGGACTTATCTTCCAGGTAGGTCTTCTTGTTGGGAAAACAGGGTATTGTTTAGACTAAAGTGTGATTCACACACACACCCCAGACACACAGATTTGCTAAGAGAATATATCCAAAGGTGATTAATTTTTCCCTCCCCACTTCCCCGAACTGGGGAAGATTCCCAAATATTTTGCAGGGAGAAAGGACCTCCTCGCCTGGGCTGGCCGAGGGCGATGGGCTACGGGGTTGGCAAGGCCCATTGTCCCGGTTCGAGGGCCGTTCCCCAGTCTGTTGGCGCTGCCCGGCTATGTGCCAAAGTGGGATGCTGCCGGAATAAAAGGGGGAATTCGGAGAATGCACGCCCTGCTTTGCAAGGCTGGAGAAGAGACACGAGGTTTTTTTTGTTGGGGGTTTTCTGCCGATTCAGCGCTCCGAGTAAGCCAGCCTCTGGCGTCTCTCTGTTTGCCAGCCAGGATTTCTAGACAAAGCAACTTTTGCAGCTGGTTTTTCTGCCTTTGATCTGGGGGTTGGGGGGGGGGAGAGAGAGAAAAGGCACCCAGGTTTGCAAGGAGGAAGCCAGACAACCCCCCCCTTCCGTCGCAGCAAAGTTCCAGAAAATCTGGGGTTTCTGTGTGTGTGTGTGTTTTATTTTTTAACAGAAAGGAGGAAAGTACTCTGTGCGTGCCCAGAGGCCACCTGCGGGCCACGTTTCTATGAAAGCGGAATTGAAACCTTTCCGATCCCAGAGGCCTTTTTTTGCGCAGGCTGATAAGATTGTTTTGGTTTTTTGGTGGATTCTGGTTAGCAGTGAGGAAGGCCAGAGAGGAGGAGGAAGAGGAAGAGGAGAAGAAGAAGAAGAAGAAGAAGAAGAAGAAAGGAGAAGGAGGAAGACTGTGGGGTCTTTGGTGTCCTTTGAGCTTAGTGATTTTCTTCCAGACATTTCATGACCCAACTAAGTAACATCATCAGTGCTAGAAGGAGGAGCAGGAGGAGGAGGAAAAGGACTGTGGGATCCTTGGTGCTCTCTGAGCTTGGTGGTTTTCTTGCAGACGTTTCATGATCCAACTAGGTAACAACATCAATGCTAGAAGAAAGAGGGGCTTATGGAGGGGAACAGAAGAGAGAGGAGGAGGAAGAGGAGGAGGAGGAAGAAGAGGAGGAGGAGGAGGAAGAAGAAGAAGAAGAAGAAGAAGCTTTTTAGCAAGGAGGAGGAGGAGGAGGAGGAGAAGGAGAAGAAGAAGGAAGGAAGGAAGGAAGGAAGAAAGGAAGAAAGAAAGAAAGAAAGAAAGAAAGAAAGAAAGAAAGAAAGAGGAGGAGAAGAGGAGGACTAGAATCTAGATGGTCTCTGAGCTGGGGTGATTTCTTGCAGGCGTTTCATGACCCAAGTAGGTAACATTATCAGTGCTAGAAGGGAAGTGGGGTTTGTGGAGAGGAGGTGGAGAAAGAGGAGGTGGAGGAGGAGATGGAGAAGGAAAAAGAGGAGGGAAGGAGGGAGAATAGGAGGAGGAGGGAAACAAGGGGAAGGAGAAGACAGACTAGGAGGAGCAGCAGAAGGAGGGAGAGGAGGAGAAGAAAGAGGAGATAGAGAAAGAGAGGGAGAGAAGGAAAAGGAGGGATACGGAGAAGGAGAAGTTAGACCAAGAGACAAAGGAGAAGGTGGAGAAGGAGAAAGGGAAGAGGAGAGAAAGAGGGAGAGAAGGAAAAAGAGGGATACGGGGAAGGAGAGGTTAGACCAAGAGATGAAGGAGAAGATGGAGGAGGAGAGAAGGAGGGAGAGAAGGAGAAAGGAGTGATAAGGAGAAGGAGGAAAGGGAGAGAAAGAGGGAGAGAAGGGGAAAGGAGTGATAAGGAGAAGGAGGAAAAGGGGAGAAAGAGGGAGGGAAGGGGAAAGGAGTGATAAGGAGAAGGAGGAAAAGGGGAGAAAGAGGGAGAGAAGGGGAAAGGAGTGATAAGGAGAAGGAGGAAAAGGAGAGAAAGAGGGAGGGAAGGGGAAAGGGGTGATAAGGAGAAGGAGGAAAAGGGGAGAAAGAGGGAGAGAAGGGGAAAGGAGTGATAAGGAGAAGGAGGAAAAGGAGAGAAGGAGAGAAAGAGGGAGAGAAGGGGAAAGGAGTGATAAGGAGAAGGAGGAAAAGGAGAGAACGGGGGAGGGAAGGAAAAGGAGGGACACGCAGAAGGAGAAGACAGACCAAGAGACAAAGGAGAAGATGGAGAAGAAGGAGAAAGAGAAGGAAGGTGAGAAAGGAGGAAGAGAAAGATAGCTCCATCAAGTCCCAAGAGGAGATCAAAGTCACAGCCCCACCTTCCCTCCCTCAGATCTTCGGCCTCTGCCCCCTCCATGCCAGCCTCTCCTTCCCATCCCGGCCAACTCCCGGCCTAGGCTGGACGGCGGAGGAAGCCAGATGTTTCCTGCGGAAGCCGCCTCAATTTCCCAAGACGGGTCTCCCTTTCCTTACGCGCCTGATTCCAGAATCTGGAAGAAAGAAAGCTGGGAACAACAGTGGGAACCCGGCGGGTGGCAGCCTCCCCACGCGGGGGGCACCCCCTCCCGCTATTTCCCGCGCCCGCCGGGATTCCCGCGCGCCTGGCCAGAGAGACCCAGTGGGAATGTCGCGGCGCCTGGTTCCCAGCACCTTCGGCCAGGCGCACTTGAGTCCTGGTCGAGGAAGGTGGCAGCTCGGTTGACGGGAAAAGGCTGGGCCTTCCAATCCCGAGTCGAAATCATGAGGACTGGCACCTTGCCTTGGTTCGTTAAGGAAACGGGCTTTCTGGGTGGATTCGAAGCCACTTCCTCGACGAATAAAGCCAAGGGCGGCAGTCCTCATGGTTTAGTCTAGGCCAGGGGACCAGTTCCGACGAGGCGTTTATATTTCGATCGATCGGTTCTTAGTATTTTTGCTGAAGTCAAGATTCTAGTCCTGATTGGAAAGGGAAAATCCAGGAATTTTAAGATAAAAAAAAGAGAGAAAAAACAAATAGGTGGAGAGAAGAGAATATGGGAGACGGAGAGAAAAAAGATTGAAAGGAGGAAAGGAAGAAAAGGATTTCCTTAAAATAGAATGAAATTTAACACTATATATTCAATAAAAAACGCGTGGGATATAGATTAAAATTGCTACTTGTGGATAGTAATTGAAAGGTTTATCATCTAAAATTAAACTATGTATTATGAAGAGTAAATACAGAATAACAGATGGAAAGGATAGGTTAAATTTGATTAACTTTGAGAGGCAAAAGGTTATTGTTTATATATTGAGGAATTTAAAAAAAATTAAGTGGGAGAATATGGAATAAAAACAAGATGATTGAAACATAAAATGGAAAAATGATGTAAAATGATACATAACAGAAGATATAAAGTGGGTGGGAGGCAGCCAGGACAATACTTTCTCCATAAAAGAAGTCAAAATATGTAACAATAAATAAATAAATAAATCTTTGTTTCCCCCAAAAAAGTCAAAATCCTAGTCCTCATGGTTGTGTCCTCAAGGCAGAGGGTGTGTGTGGGTGTGTGCAGTTGAAACAGCAACAAAATAAATAAATACATGGCTT
Organism: Thamnophis sirtalis; assembly: GCF_051295495.1. Classification (NCBI taxonomy): domain Eukaryota; kingdom Metazoa; phylum Chordata; class Lepidosauria; order Squamata; family Natricidae; genus Thamnophis; species Thamnophis sirtalis. Next base: position 41,806,379 of record NW_028261382.1, on the reverse strand, counting down.
TTTATATATCAGGTGACAAAATCGAGGCAGCCAGAAAGCCGGGAGCTAGGCTTCTTTCTCAAGGAATAATGCCAAGCTTCCGGTCCTCATGGTTTTATATTTTGCCCGATTTAAATGCTGAAGGGTGGCTTTGTGATTAAAGTGCCCTCTTCATGGTTATGCATGGAAAAAGTGGTGTAAAACGCTTGATAATAAAGACTTCAGTTCAGTTCCCACGGCTTTGCATAGAGACAACTGATTTAAATACAATACAAGATCCCAGTCCTCATGAGTCTGCAGAGACAATTGATGTAACACCCACTATACACAATAAAAAAAATCCTGACGCTCGCGGCTCTTGCACAGACAAACTGATTTTATAATGCAACATTTCTAACGAAGGCTGGCTCAGGGGCTAAGATCAGAAAGGTCGGCCGTTTGGCGGTTCGAATCCCTAACACAGGTCTCCTGCATGAGCAGGGGGTTGGACTAGATGACCTCCAAGTTCCCCTTCCAACTGTTATTCCGTTACTGTCACTGAAGAGTCCCCGCCTTCACAATTCTGCACAGAAAACTGCTTTAAACGCCGTGCCAGTCCTCATGATTCTGCACACAAAAGACTACAGCATTTATAATAATAATAAAAGTTTCTAGTCCTCATGGTTTTGCACAGAACACGCACAGAAAACTGCTTGAAACGCCATGCCAACAAATAACCAGGATGCCAGATTCTCCACAGAAAAGACTACACAGCATTTACAATTATTATTATTATTAGTAGTAGTAGCAGTAGTAGTATTAGTATTATTAGTATTATTATAAAGTTTCTAGTCCTCATGGTTTTGCACAGAAAAGCAATTTAAAGGCCACGCTGATAGGTAGTGAGGATTCCGGTCCTCATGCTTCCGCAACGTGAAACATTTAAAAGGTGTAAGTTTTAAATTTAAATGTTTTAAGTTTAAATGTTTTCATGTTTAAGCACTTTCCCCATTTATTGGTACCCATTTCCTGTGTTTTTTATTCATGTTTATTCTTTCCTGTTATCTTGTACACGAGTTACTAAATAAATAAATGAAATAAAAAATAAAAACCAAGTTTCCAGTCCTCATGACTGTTCAGAGGCCAACATTTTAACCCAGAATAACTTCCAACAGGGTTAAATGAGAGTTTTGGGGCTTAGTCTTAAATAAATAAATAAAAAGACGCTTACCTGGTGCAGACACCACCCCAAAAGTGGTGGACTCCTCCCCAGCACTCTGCCCATGCTCAAGAACCCGCCTTCCCTTCTTCTCCACCTTCCGCTGAAGCGTAAAACGTGTTCAGGGGGGGACAAAACTACAACTCCCGGCAAGCATCGCGGCGCTCCACCGGCGCCACCCGCTCAGCGGGCACGGTGATTGGCAGGTGCGTTAGTGACGTCACCAGAGAGCGACGGGGAAGTCGGGGAAACTGGAAGGAAAAAAAAAAAACTCGCTTCAACCCGGAATCGGTGAGTCGTGTGAATGCGGGCACGGGGCGACATTTGCGGGTTTACCCCCGGGGAGGCTTATTTATTTTATGCATTGTTGTGCAATTGTTGCAAAAAATTGGAAAAGGGTGGGTTGGCATCCTTTTTTTGATTGCTGCTAATGATAATAATAAAAATAAAAATATAACCGTAGATAATGGCAATTAGCAGATGCACAGATGGGATCTTGTAATAATAAAGGTATCATAACCGTCGCTGTTAGAGGCCCAGATGTAATCCTTGATATAATAATAATAATAATAATAATAAAAATAGTAATATAATTGCAATTGCTATTGGGAAATGCACAGCTATAACAACATATGTTATATAATAAATCTAATCTATAACTTGCCTCCAAAAGTTGTGAATGCTCCAACACTGGAAGTTTTTAAGATGTTGGACATCCATTTGTCTGAAGTGGTGCAGGGTTTCCTGCCTAAGCAGGGGGTTGGACTAGAAGACCTCCAAGGTCCCTTCCAACACTTGTTATTCTATATTCTATAACAGTGTTTCTCAACCTTGGCAACTTGAAGATGTCTGGACTTCAACTCCCAGAATTACCCAGCCAGCGAATGCTGGCTGGGGAATTCTGGGAGTTGAAGTCCAGACATCTTCAACTTGCCAAGGTTGAGAAACACTGTTCTATAATATATGATATATATGATATGATATGATGTTATTATATACATACTGTCATTGCTATTAGGAGAGGCCCTGGTGGAAAGGATTGCAAAAATGTTGCTGTTTGGGTAGAAGTGCTCTCTCTAATATATTTACTAATACCTACTAATCTGTTATCATATCTACTAATGTATCTACTACTGTTCGAATCCCCAGCGCCGCATAACAGAGTGAGCTCCCGTGACTTGTCTCAGCTTCTGCCAACCTAGCAGTTCGAAAGCAGGTTAAAAATGCGAGTAGAAAAATAGGAGCCACCTTTGGTGGGAAGGGAACAGCATTCCATGCGGCTTTGGCGTTGAGTCATGCCGGCCACATGACCACGGAGACGTCTTCGGACAGCACTGGCTCTTCGGCTTTGAAACGGAGATGAGCAGCGCCCCCTAGAGTCAGGAACGACTGGCACATCTGTGCGAGGGGAACCTTTACCGTTATCTACTATATAGCTACTGATATTCAGACACATTTTCTTTCTCTGCCTGGCAGGGATATCTTGCCTTAATACTCAAAGTTGATTCCAGATTTTGCAGGAGGGGGAGGGAGGAATGGATGGTTCAAACGAAAAATCCTTTTTTGCACAGAAAACTCTTAAATGTTGGCAGAGGTGTCCTGAAAAATATACAAATATATTTGCTCCTGGCAAATGTCTCAAGTTTTCACTGGTTTTTTTACTTCTGTTTTTCAGGATCATGACGAAACTATTTCAGTGGCTCGGCTCCTTGGTCCTCCTGGGTGGCATCTGGGCTGCGTTGATGCTGGACCTCGTGGGGTCCCACCCCTTATCCCCAAGCTGGCACCAAGTGCTGTGGGCCCTGCCAACCTATCTATTGGTGACCTTCGGCTGCTACTCGCTGGGAGTCGTGGGCTACCGCCTGGCTACCTTCAACGACTGCCAGGAGGCCTCTCTCGAGCTGCAGGCCCAAATCCGGGAGGCCCGAGCCGACCTCGCCCGACATGGCATGAAGTTTTGACCCGGGGGGCCTTTACAGGAACAGAAATGGACAGTAAATGATTGTTCAGCGTATGACTGAATTGTTGGGGCGGGGGGAGTGCAGCTTGGCTGTGGAATCCGTGTCAAGAAAGAGAGCGTCCTCTTTTTTTAAAAAATAAACATTTTATTAAACGTTTGAACAGCAGCACAAGGTCATCTGAAATCTGAATAAGTAAAAAATAAGTAAAATCAGAAATGCAGCAAGAAAAATAGTGCAGAGAAGCGGGGAAGGAGGGAGGGAGGGAGGAAGGAGATGGGAATGAGAGGGAAGAAGAGAAAGGAGGAAGGAAGGAGATGGAAAGGAGAGAGAGGGAGACGTACGGAAGGAAGGAAAGAAGGAAGGAGATGGAAATGTGAGGGAGGAAGAGAAAGGAGGAAGGAAGGAGATGGAAATGAGAGGAAGGAAGGAAGGAAGGGGAAAAGAAGGGAAAGAGGAGGGAGAAGGAAAGAGGGGAAGGGAAAATGAAAGGGAGAGAGGGAGGAAGGAAGGAAGGAAGGAAGAGGAAAAGAAGGGAAGGGAAGGGAGAGAAGGAGGAGTAAAGAGGGGAAGGGAAAATAAAGGAGGGAGGAAAGGGAAAAGAAGGGAAGGGAAAGAAGGAGGAGAAAAGAGAGGAAGGGAAATGAAAGCAAGGGAGGAAGAGGAAAAGGGAACTGAAAGGAGGAGGAGAAAAGAGGGGAAGGAAAAATGAAAGGGAGGGAGGAAGAGGAAAAGGGAAAGGAAAGAAGGAGGAGAAAAGAGGGGAAGGAAAATGAAAGCAAGGGAGGAAGAGGAAAAGGGAAGGGAAAGGAGGAGGAGAAAAGAGGGGAAGGGAGGGAGGAGAAAAGAAGGGAAGGGGGAAAGAAGGAGAAAAGAGGGGAAGGGAAAATGAAAGCGAAGGAGGGAGGGAGGAAGAAGAAAAGAAGGGAAGGGAAAGGAGGAGAAAAGAGGGGAAGGGAAATAAAAGCAAGGGAGGAAGAGGAAAAGGGAAGGGAAGGAGGAGGAGAAAAGAGGGGAAGGAAAAATGAAAGGGAGGGAGGGAGGAGAAAAGGGAAGGAGGAAAGAAGGAGAAAATGGGAAGGGAAAATGAAAGTGGGAGGAAGAGAAGGAAAGAGAAAGGGATGATAATCTGAAGGAGATAAGGAAGGATGGATTAGAGGGGAAGGAAGGAAAAAAAGGAAGCGAGAAAGGGAAGGAAGGAGAATTGGAGGGGAAGAAGGAAGGAGAGAGGAGAGGAAAGGAAACCATTTAAGGAAACAATTTCCAAACTTCTTTAGAGCAATGATAAGCAACTTCCCCTTTGATATTAGATTACATAAATCACTTCTTCCCATATTCCTTTTTCAGTTGCTAAATCCCCCCCCCCAAAAAAATCCCTCAACTTCTATTCATTTTTTCAGCCAGAAAAAGCTCCTTAAGGCTTCCCAGCATTTTATCCATGCGCCAATTTGATCAATCCGATTTCTTTTATCTAATCCGCCCGTCTCACGTAGAAAGTTACTCGGAGGGTTGGAGGAGGGCTATACAGCAATCCACAATGTTGGAAAACTGGCCGACGCAACTCAGGGGGGGGGGGGGGAAAGTTCAAGAGGAAAAATTTAAAAAAAAATCCAGACAGGTGAGATTCTTCGCTCGGAGCCGAAACGTGGCGACAAAGAAGGAGGGTAGAACTGATTTGAGAATGTCCTTTCTGCTTTTCTTAATTAAGTTGAATTTTCATTTCTGGAGCGTGGCGGGTGGGATCTTACGGGGAAGTAGGAAATCCCAGAGAGAGAGGGGTGGGGGAGGAATTGCTGGCTATACTATTCTAGAGGCTTAATTTGCAAGGAAGGTGCCACAGAGGCGACAAGTTTTGCATATATATATGCAAAAGAGACACACGTACCGACCTCCAAAATGAGACAAAACCTTATTTGCATGCATCCACTAGCTGAGTAGATTAAACTCGTTGTCTCTTGATTGACTCTGCAACCTAACAAGACAGACGGAGACTTCAACGGAGAATCAGGACTGCAGAAAACACAACGGCTACCAACCTGCCTTCCGCTGAGGACCAGTATATTGCACGAGTCAAAAAGAGGGCCGGGAAAATATCTACGGAGCCCTCGCATCCTGGGCACAAATTGTTTCAACTCCTACCCTCAAAAACGAGGCTATAAGACACTGCACACCAAGACAACTAGACACAAGGATGGGTTTTCCCCGAATGCCATCACTCTGCTAAACGATTCCCTCACCACTGTCAAATTAGCTACTAAGACTGTTATTCTTCTCTTCCTTCCTAGTAACTATCTCTTCCCACATATGACTATAACTGTGTTGCTTCTATCCTTAAAATTATATTGTTTTGTTTCCTAGTATGATTTGATTGCTTATTAGTAGCCTATGACTATCGCTAAGTGTTGTATCTTGTGATTCTTGAAGAATGTGTTTTGTTTTTCTTGATGTACACCGAGAGCATCTGCACCAAAGACAAATTCCTTGTGTGTCCAATCACACTTGGGCAATAAAAAATTCTATTCTATTCCATTCCACTCCATTCCATTCTGTCTATCCTCTATTCTATTCTATCCTATCCTATTCCATTCCATCTATCCTATATTCTATTCTATCCTATTCCATCTATCCTCTTTCTATTCCATTCCATTCTGTCTATCCTCTATTCTATTCTATTGTATTCTATCCTATTCCATTCCGTCTATCTTATATTCTATTCCATTCCATTCTATCCTCTATTCTATTCTATTTTATTCTATCCTATCCTATTCCATTCCGTCTATCTTATATTCTATTCCATTCCATTCTATCCTCTATTCCATTCCATTCTGTCTATCCTCTATTCTATTCCATTCCATTCTATCCTCTATTCTATTCTATCCTATATTCTATTCTATTCCATTCTGTCTATCCTATAGTCTATTCTATTCTATCCTATTCCACCTATCCTCTATTCTATTCCATTCCATTCTGTCTATCCTCTATTGTATTCTATCCTATTCTATCCTATTCCATTCTATCCTCTATTCTATTTCTATTCTATCCTATCCTATTCCATTCCGTCTATCTTCTATTCTATTCCATTCCATTCTATCCTCTATTCCATTCCATTCTGTCTATCCTCTATTCCATTCCATTCTATCCTCTATTCTATTTTATTCTATTCTATCCTATCCTATTCCATTCCGTCTATCTTATATTCTATTCCATTCTGTCTATCCTATATTCTATTCTATTCTATCCTATTCCATCTATCCTCTATTCTATTCCATTCCATTCTGTCTATCCTCTATTCTATCCTATTCTATCCTATTCCATTCTATCCTCTATTCTATTTCTATTCTATCCTATTCCATTCCGTCTATCTTATATTCTATTCTATTCTATTCTGTCTATCCTATATTCTATTCTATTCCATTCTGTCTATCCTATAGTCTATTCTATTCTATCCTATTCCACCTATCCTCTATTCTATTCCATTCCATTCTGTCTATCCTCTATTGTATTCTATCCTATTCTATCCTATTCCATTCTATCCTCTATTCTATTTCTATTCTATCCTATTCCATTCCGTCTATCTTCTATTCTATTCTATTCTATTCTATTCTGTCTATCCTATATTCTATTCCATTCCATTCTGTCTATCCTATATTCTGTTCTATCCTATTCTATCCTATTCCATTCTATCCTCTATTCTATTCTATCCTATTCCATTCCATTCCATCTATCCTCTATTCTATTCTATTTTGTCTATCTATATTCTATGCTATTCTTTTTAGCTGATGTTCCAGGATCTTGTGCAAGCTAAAAAAAGGGGTGAAAGGAATTTAAATTGTCCATTTAGCACAGGGGGAATATCACTCAAATTCGTGTGTGTGTCTGTGTGTTTGTGTGTCTGCCTGCTATTTGAGCCAGGCCAAAAGCCTTTTTTTTTGGCAGCGCGCCACAACCTCGAACGGTCACTAAATGAAGCTTTTTAAGTTCAAGCATTCCCTGTATTCATTTTTCCCCCCCTTCCTTTGGTTCTCTGCCCACCCGATAATTATTCATAAATATGAATGCCTTCCTTTTACCGTCACACTCTGCATTTTTTTGCAGGCTAGCCCACATGCCGAGTTGTGTTGTTGGGTGTGACAAGATAAATGATGTCTGCGATCCATAATAATGATGATAATAATAATAATAATTCGGGATGTTCTTTTCTCGGAAAAAAAAAAACGAACAACCAGGCTAGTCTAGATTTTTGGGGTGGATTTAACTCACACCTTCAAAGTTGGCTGGGGCAGAGCTGAAGGCACCTAGTAATTAGCTGGGAAAATAATTCGCCCTTTCCGGAGAGACAAGTGACTTGAAGGACAAGAGGGCGTGACTCGGTTTCCCTGGCGTTCTGGTCCAACAGGACTTGGGAACGTGACAATTTCGATCGTTCCTAAAATTGCGCATTTTTCCTCCCCGTCGTTCCGACCGAGGCTTCCCCAAAAAGGAATTCACATCCCTTTAATAAAATGTTTTTGTCAGGATCAGGAGTCCTGACAAAAACCTTTTTATTAAAGGGATAGCAATAGCAATAGCAGTTAGACTTATATACCGCTTCATGGGGCTTTCAGCCCTCTCTAAGCGGTTTACAGAGTCAGCATATCGCCCCCAACAACAATCCGGGTCCTCATTTTACCCACCTCGGAAGGATGGAAGGCTGAGTCAACCTTGAGCCTGGTGAGATTTGAACCGCCGAACTGCAGATAACAGTCGGCCTGAAGTAGCCTGCAGTACAGCACTCTACCCACTGCGCCACCTCGGCTCTGTGGTGGAATTCTCTGATGTGATTCCTCTCCTTCGCCTTCAGCCAAGGCCTGGGAAACTGTCTTTCAAAGGAGTATTTATGACCACAGAACTTATCTATCTTGGAAAGCTGCCATGTAAATATTTTCCAAAGACCGGTCGCAAACGGGAAGTGATGTCTGTCTCTGTGTGTGTGTGTGTGTGTGTGTGTGTGTGTGTGTGTGTGTGTATGTATGTTTATGTGTGTGTGTGTGTGTGTGTGTGTATGCCATATATATATGGCATTTTTGTCCTTTTGAATTCACTTTTTTTTTTTTACTCTTGTAAAAAGAATACTTTTTACTCTTGTTCCTCATTTTTTTTTCTTTTGGATTTCATCTTTTAAACTTTGGAATCAAAAAGAAAGGAAAAAGGAGGCAGTTGTAAATGGGGAGTGGAAGAATTTTCTTTTTTTCTTTAAAGGCATTTCGTCCTTTTCCATTCACGGCGTTTTTCATCTGCTGGTTTTGTCTCCGATTTCCTTTTTCCTTTCGGATTTTAATCTTTGGAATCAATTTTTTTTTAAAAAAATGGAAAGAGGAACTGGCTGCAGTAGGGGAGTGGGGGAATTATTGTTTTTTAGAATATATATATATATATGTATATATATGTATATATATATATATATATATATGTGTGTGTGTGTGTGTTTGTGTGTGTGTGTGTATTTATATATATATATAAATATACATACATACATACATATTATTTAAATAATAATATTTATTTTTTAGAAAAAAGGCGTTTCGTCCTTTTCAATTCACCTTTTTTTAAAAAATCTTGTTTTGTCTCTGATTTTTTTTTCTTTTGGATTTTAATCTTTGGAATCAAATTTTAAAAAATGGAAAGAGGAGCTGGTGGCAAAGGAAGAGGGGAAGAATATATATATATGTGTGTTTTTATTTGTGCTGATAAATAAATAAAGGAAGACTAGTATAGATCTATTTCAAGCTATTTAGCTCTCCTTCCTCCCACACTTGGGCATACCAGGGGTTGTGACTTTAATATATATATATATATATATATATATATATATATATATATATATATATATATATATATATATATATATATATATATATATATATATATATATATATACATACATACATACACATACATACACATACATACACACACACACACACACATATATATATATATACACACATATACACATATATATATACAGATATATACACATACATATATACACACACACACACACACACACACCACACACACACATATATATATATAAAATACTGGGGGGGGGGGGTAAGACACCCCTAACACCCCTCGGTGTGTGTTAAGATGTAGCCTGTTGTGTCTTAAAATGGCTTCTACCGTACTGCTGTAAAATGACTTCTACTGTACAGCGCAGTGGAGTTGCCACGGTAACGGCTTCACAGCCCTCCACAAGGGGGCTCCCTCTGGGAAGGAGGAAAATCCAACATTAGAAATTACATATGGTCCGGACATTTCCCCCCTCCCTATAAATAAATACCCTGGTTATTGGCTAGTTTTTTTTTTTAATTTTTTAAAGAAAAGGCACTTCTGGTGGACGGATAAGGCAACGGGGCAAGCCTGCCGCTTTGGCAATAAAGTCCTCGGAAGAGCGAGGGAAAGATTGGGAAGAAAAATTTCGGAAGCTCCATCTTCGAAACGAGATGGGGAAGCCCCTTCTACGTTCCCCAAGACTCGGAGGTCTGCAAAGGCCTTTTGAAGAGGCCAGCGTGGGATTCTTGTCCCTCTTCTTCCGGTATCTGTTTTGACCCAGGGGGGGCGGGGGATTTCTCACGCCCCCCCCCACACTCCCGCTGCAAAAACACACGGGAATCCAGCATGGTCCTTCCAGGTGGAAATGCATGGACAGTTGCGCCAGGCGAGGCGGGTGAATCCAGCATCTGCACATGTTCTGATTTCAGGGTCTTTCTCTCCTCCCCCGGGGGGGCTCTGGGAGGGAGGGTCTTCTCTGCTTCCTGCCCGCCCCCCCTCCCCACACGTCTTCAGGTGAGGAGCAGTTTGTAACTTTTGTCCTGCTCGGCGGGAAAACGCCAGAAGAGCCAAAAACGTACGAGACTGGTTGCGATGCCCGGCACATTGGGAATCTGGAAAGAGGAAGAAAGAGAATTGTGGGGTCCTTGTGTGTGTGTGTGTGTGTGTGTGCAAGTGTGGGAGATTCATTCGCAGACATCTCACGAGCCAACTAGGGAACGTCATCAGGGATGGAGGAAGTGGGGGGATTGGGCGTGTAGGAGGAGATAAGTTGGAGAAGATAAGGGAAGAAGGAGGAGAAGGAGAAAGAGGAGGACTCTGCGGTCCTCTGAGCTGGATTGATTTCCTGCAGGCGTTTCGTGACCCAACTAGGTAACATCATCAGTGCTAGAAGGAGGTGGGGCTTGCAAAGAGAAGGAGGAGGAGGAAAAGGAGGAAGAAGAGAAGAGGAAGGGGAGGAGGAGGACTGAGGGGGTCCTTGGTGCTCTCTGAGCTTGGTGGGTTTCTTGCAGACATTTCGTGACCCAACTAGGTAACATCATCAGCGATCGAAGGGGATGGGTTTTGCAGGGAGGAGGGGGAGGAAACAGAAGAAGAAAAAATGGAGGGGGGAAGGAGATGAAGATGGTGTCAGCAGGAGGAGGGAGGGGGAAAAGAGAGGAAGGAAGAGGAGAAAGAAAGAGAAGACTAGAACGAAGGAGGAATGAGGTGGTGATGATGATGATGATAACAGCAGGAGGAAGAATGGAGGAAAGGAGGAGGAAGGAGGAGGAGAGGGATGGAGGAAAAGTAGGGGAAGAGGAAAGGAGAGGAGGAGAAAAAGGAAGAAGAAGAAAGAAAGAAAGAAAGAAAGAAAGAAAGAAAGAAAGAAAGAAAGAAAGAAAGAAAGGGGAGGTGGTGGAGGAAGGGTAAGGGAAGAGGAAAGGAGAGGAAGAGAAAAAGGAGAAGGAGAAGAAGGAAGAAAGAAAGAAAGAAAGAAAGAAAGAAAGAAAGAAAGAAAGAAAGGGGAGGTGGTGGAGGAAGGGTAAGGGAAGAGGAAAGGAGAGGAAGAGAAAAAGGAAGAAGAAGAGGAAGAAGAAAAAGAAAGAAAGAAAGAAAGAAGGGGGAGAGGTGATGGAGGAAGAGAAGAAGAAGAAAGAAAGAAAAAGAAAGAAAGGGGAGAGGTGATGGAGGAAGAGAAAAAGAAGAAGAAGAAAAAAGAAAGAAAGAAAGGGGAGAGGTGATAGAGGAGGAAGAAAGAAAGAAAGAAAGAAAGAAAAAGGGGGAGAGGTGATGGAGGAAGAGAAAAAGAAGAAGAAAAAGAAAGAAAGAAAGAAAGAAAGAAAGAAAGAAGGGGGAGAGGTGATGGAGGGAGAGAAGGGGAAGAGGAAAGGAGAGGAAGAAGAAGGAGGAGGAAATTTTGGGACCCTTGGTGCTCTCTGAGCTTGGTGGTTTTCTTGCAGACGTTTCATAACCCAACTAGGGAACGTCATCAGTGCTGCAGTTCAATCCCCAGCTACAAATACTTCTCTTCCCTCCAAGAAGAAAACGGGCGTGCAGCATAAGCAGAAAAACCTGTCAAAAGACCACCGTCCCTCCCTGCTTGCCCTCCCCCCTCCGCCCTGAAACCCAGGTCTATTTCAGCCAAATTCAGCTCCCCCCCCCTCCGCTCCCCAAAACCTGGCCAGATACTAACCGCGATATATAGATCATCTAGAAGGAGTCCATAAAACGTCCAGCTGGCCGAGGCCAGGAAAGTGGTGACCGTCAGCGGGAAGGAGAGGCAACGGGTGGAGCGGCTTTTCACAATCTTGATCTTGAAATAATAATAATTTTTTAAAAAAGCATTTACTTCGGCCCGAAATCAAACATTTATCGCGAAGACTATCGCCCGAACGGCGCAGGGGATAAGGGGGAACCCATTCCCGCCAGCCCCACCGGCAAAATTATTTGGAGATAATATGATTATTTTCACGGGGGAAAATCCTGGCGCGGAGGGAGTTAATATTAACTACAACGAGGCTGTTTTCCCCCAAGTTAAGCCATTATCAGCGATAATTTTTTGTTTTTTCATTTTTAATAAATTTTTATTTTAAACACATCAACAAAAGCAAACACATAACTTAAAAACAACATAGGAACGATAAGTTCCATTGTATATCATACCGCAGTTCCGAATTGGTTTCTTTGCAGTTTTCTATACATTTCTATCTTGCGTTCATAATCTCCTTATTCGTTATCCATTTTTATGTACATTTCTTATTTATTTAAACTTAGCTACTTATGACCAAATATTATCTACCTATATTATGCTTTATATTTTTACTGTCGTTTAATCTCTTACGTACAGATTATAGATATACATTCACATAATTGTTCTTTTTCTTTGCCATTCTTATATTATTATTATTCCATTTGGAAGGTTATAAGGTATAGTTTAAAATGCTTTGTTTACCATCCTTCGCACCTGCTAAGACACCACCTTGTTTTCTCTTTCTTTTCTTTTCTCCCTCCCTTCCTTCTCTACTTCCCTTCCTTCCTCCTCTCCATCCCTTCTTCCTTCTTATCAGCGATGGTTTTACGTCATTTTGGGGGGGGGGGTGATTTTTCTGCATTTTTTTTTATCCTATTGCCAAGGCGGCTCAGGGGCAAAGAGGCTGAACTTGTCGATCGGAAAGGTCGATAGAAAGTTGGCGGTTCGAATCCCCAGCGCCACCTAACGGCGTGAGCTCCCGTGACTTGTCCAGCTTCTGCCAACCTAGCAGTTCGAAAGCAGGTAAAAAAATGCGAGTAGAAAAATAGGAACCACCTTTGGTGGGAAGGGAACAGCGTTCCGTGCGGCTTCGGGAGTTGAGTCATGCCGGCCACATGACCCCAGAGACGTCTTCGGACAGCGCTGGCTCTTCGGCTTTGAAACAGAGATGAGTATCGCCCCCTAGAGTCGGGAACGACTAGCACATATGTGCGAGAGGAGCCTTTACTTTTACCTAATTCTATTGCAAGCCACACATCCAGGACGGATGTCTTTCATGGATGCGACATTAAGAAGAAGAGATGGTCAATTCATCAGCAAATGAATTCCCTAATCCTAGTTTATGGAATAATAGCAATAGCAATAGCAGTTAGACTTATATACCGCTTCATGGGGCTTTCAGCCCTCTCTAAGCGGTTTACAGAGTCAGCATATCGCCCCCAACAACAATCTGGGTCCTCATTTTACCCACCTCGGAAGGATGGAAGGCTGAGTCAACCTTGAGCCAGTGAGATTTGAACCGCCGAACTGCAGATAAACAGTCAGCTGAAGTGGCCTGCAGTACTGCACCCTAACCACTGCACCACCTCGGCTCTATAAGCCACCATTGACTGGTCTCCTGCTCTAAAACTCCACCTTGCAAAGCGGAATTTGCCTCAGGTTGTAGGGTGGACAAGGTGGGGTTGGACTAGATGACCTACAAGGTCCCTTCCGACTCTGTAAGTAAGTCCCTCTCTCGATTTAAGCCAACATATGGGGTTTCTTTGGGATCTATCTTGGGGGAAGATGCCAGGCACATCTGTTTAACTGGGGTTTAATCCCTGCGTTGTTCAAGGACACAGGGAGTCCTCGGCTTACGGCCACAATTGAAAAAGGAATGTCCGTTCACTGAGGGAGGAGGAAAGGACGAGGTGGCAGAAGATCAAATGAAATAAATCACTGAATAAAATCTGATAGGGCATCGCCGACATCTGTCCGTCCAGCCTTCATTTTTGGAAAGAAACTCCCTACACGTGGCTGCCTGATCCGCTGATTTGACAGCCGATCCGCCACTTCATGTGGCAGTCAGTTCCGCCGTCTCACCAACCAGGAAATCCTTCCTGACACACTCACACCGAGAAGTATGAGAAGGGCGAGGGAGGAATCGCCTGGCAGGAACCCAGGGGAGGGGAAAAAAAAGAGAGAGATCCAGCTGGACTCTTTAGCCACCAAAGAACCATCTTAGAGCCTCCAGCTTCGGGAGAAGTCTATCTCGGAACAACGGCAAGGAATTGGCATCGGGAAGGTAGAAAACAGCCCAGGATCCTCTGAGCCTGCGCGGTTCCGAAAGAGAAAGCTGAACCTTGGCTTTAGTGATGCTCAACCTGGTCGAGGGACTCCCTAGCTAAGCTTGTCGATCAGAGAAGCCGGCCCGTTCAGTGGTTCGAACCCCCAGCGCCGCATAACGGAGTGAGCTCCCGTGACTCGTCCCAGCTTCCGCCAACCGAGCAGTTCGAAAGCACGTTAAAAAATGCGAGTAGAAAAATAGGAGCCACCTTTGGTGGGAAGGGAACAGCGTTCCGTGCGGCTTCGGGAGTTGAGTCACGCCGGCCACGTGACCCCGGAGACGTCTTCGGACAGCGCTGGCTCTCCGGCTTTGAAACGGAGACGAGCATCGCCCCCTAGAGTCGGGAACGGCTGGCAGATCTGTGCGAGGGGAACTTTTGCCTTTATCTAATCCCTCTTCGCTCTGTTTTTTTTCTCCCCCGACAGGTGCGTCTTCGCTCTGAGAAACCTCGCCCTGCCCTTTTCTCCGCCTGCCAAATTAAAATTCCTTTGCCAAGAAAGTCACCTCGCTGGCAACGTTTGCGTCCAGCTTTCTGGGCGTGGAGCTGTCCTTAAAACCGGAAAAGCGGGCACTCGTTGGCAGCCCCACGAACCAACGTGTTTTCCGCTTTTCTCGGGCGTGAACGAGGGCCTGGCAGGGAGGAAGGCGGGATTGTGCAAAGCAGCAGGTGGAATCCAGGGAAAGGGAAAGCTTTGCGTGCAGCTGCTCCTCGACTTACGACGACAATTGGGAATCAGGGTTTCGGTTGTTAAGCAGGGAGATTGTGCTTAGTGAGGGGTGCCTGGTTTTATGGCCTTATTTTACTGGAGGGTGGGGGGAAGGGGAAATGGGGGGGAACGGAATATAGAATATAGAGAAGAGGGAATGGAACGGAATTTGCAATTTACGAGAATCGAAGAGAATGCAATAGAATTTACAATTTAGAATAGAATAGAAAATACGGAATATTAAAAATAGAATAGATTTTACTGTTTACAATTTAAAATAGAACGTAGGACATATCGAATATAGAGAAGAGGGAATAGAATGGAATAGAGTAGAATTTACAA